>NC_092212.1:29377162-29543855 GCF_043381705.1 Parasteatoda tepidariorum | reverse complement strand
ATATTAACAGGTGAAGCAACATCTTTTCAAATTGAAGAATAATTGTCAGTAAGTGAGACCGTCTTTTTCAAGTACGCACCAATAACATCAGTAGACGTTGAAAGAAGCTTCTCCAGGTATAAAAATTTACTTTCAGACAAGAAACGCTCGTTTACATTTCAAAATATCAAAGAAAATTTAATAATCCAACGTAATTCTGATATTTAGTAATATTATGAGATGGAAGTTGTTATATTCATTAAAGTTTTTTTACAAAATGAAAATGTTTTGGAGTCAATATATTTTCCTTTTTTTGTTATTTTAGGATATAAAACATATTTTTCAAACTTTAATGAACAAGTATTGCATTGCTTTATATTTTTTGAAATGACTCATAATAATTTTAATGAGTAAAACATTGTTTTAGTTCAATATTTTTACTTTATTTTAGTCATGTCATATGGCATTTTCAGCGCAATTTTCGCATTTTTAAGGGCATTTTTCGCACTTTTTAAGGGCATTTTTCGCACTTTTTAAGGGCATTTTTTGCACTTTTTAAGGGCATTAATTGAGACTTTTTAGGTCATCAAGATCCGGGCTCTAGTGATTACTATTTGCACAATTCAAAAAAAGTGAGTAGTTATGATGTATTAAAAAGATTGGTATTTTAAGACACACGTGGAAATTTGACAATGACTCCGAAAACGAGATCGAAAAGTCACTTAGATAAACTATGAAATGAACACAAATGAAGAGTTTTAAAAGTGAATAGTAAAATTCGAAATTCACGCATCATTCTTTGGTCGTCTTAAAATTGTCGAGATTTTTAAAAATTCATAGTGATAAATACCGAAAAAGCGATCAAAGAGCTACATTGATTTAATTTGGTGCGTTCAAAAACGCAAATGCGTAATCGCAACGCTTGAATACGTCCTCTAGCGAGTACTATATTTTCAGGCTTTTATTTATTAAGTTTTCATTTAGTTCTGTCAGAATCATTGGCAGAGTAAATACGCCATTTTTTAGCAGCAAAATTTCTCTAAGGAAAAGGCAGAAAAACTTCAGAACGCACCCAACATTTAAAGAACAATTTCTCGATAATTTTTACCTTTCTATTATCAACAAACTTCTGATTATTAAAGTGAAGTCAACATTGCTTACTTCATTAAAATGAATAAAGGTGATTTTAGAACGTGTAGAACTGTAAAACTTGTAGAATATTCTTCTTTATAGAATAGTATATATTTCTGTATCTATATAACAAAAATAAACAATCATTCGAATTACTTGAAATAGTATCATTTGTGTTGATTAATACATTTTAATGCATAATTTAAAACTAGTTTTGAAATAAAAATTGATAGGAGTCTTGAATGCTGTTTTAAGTTTTGTTGGCTTAGTAACATTTAAATAAATTCTTACTTTGCCAAGTACAAACCCCATATCTAGAGAACATTCCTTTTAATCATGCTGCTAAACATTAACTGTATGTAACTATTAAATAATACAAAAGATATTTGTAAATGACACTCTTGCAAAATATTGCAGTGTTAATTTTGTTCCCCTGGAATATCTGGAGGAAATTTATTTAAATTTTTACATCCATGTTTACCTTAAATGATGCTTTAAAATTAAGATTTACAAAATATATAAATTTAAAAAAAGAAAACCCATGAAAAATGTTCAGTCTTTTAATTTAGTTACTAAAAATATGCTTAAAAAGATTGTTGTGTTATTTGTTGAGAGATAGGAAATAAAAATGCTTTAAGCACAGTTATTGTGCAAAATAAAAACGTCACCCGTCAATTTTCATAAATATTTGGAATTTAAACAGCACAGGCAAAGTAACAAATATTGGAGAAAAAAATCTCAGTTTAATAGTAACACTCTTAAGTGCTTCCATTAAAAAAAAAAAAAAAAATGCAGTGCATCGATTTTACTGAAATATTTTATAAATAAAACTATGCGCTTCAACTGCAAAATATCAAAACGTAAACTATGGGAATAGGATTTGGGCGTTTTACCCTAGAAGATATTCAAAATCTCTACTCACAAAACAGAATATTGAGAACTTTTTCCAAAACCCAATGAAAAATAAGTACTTTTGAGGGCTCTTCAGAAATTAAAACGAAAAATAAGTACCTTTAAGAGGACACTACACCACAGGAGAAGCTTTTCTATTTCATCCCCATAAGTATTTTAAAGTTTAGAAAAGAGAGAGTCCTGTCAAACTAAGAATAAACAAAAAAAATTTCAAAGGCGGAAAAAAAATGTTTTCAAAATATTAAATTGTAAACAAATTATAGCAGGACTACTTACCCCCTATATTTTTTGTGTCATTATTTTTTTGCATTTTAATATTTCAAAAGAAATTTTTTTTCATCAATTGAAATTTAATGGATCACTGTAGATTTACCAGAGAATATTTTTTCTATACTTTAAATTACTTAATCTTAAGCATGCTACTTAAGCTTACTAAGCTTAAGCATACATCTTAAGCATGCTACTTGCTTTCACATTTACTCTTAATGTAATGTGACAATTTAATTTCTAATTTTACCTAAGCCTTTTAATTTTTCTTTAAACGTTATTCCTTTTTTTTCAATTTAGCAATTTTAACTTTCTTGTTGACCTTTCTCATGGTCATTGCTCTTCCTGTGGGGAAAGTCAACCAACCCCTCTATTCACGCCTTTCTTTTTCTTCCTTTAATTTTAGGGGGGCTAACTACCCAATCTCTTTCCTTTAAATTTCAAACTCTCCGCCTCTTTAAATTTAATTGGCCGTAATTTTTCTGGTCCTATACCAGTTAAGGAATTTTTAAGTCACTTTTTAAAAACGATTCTCTCTCGAGCCTTCGGGCAGGTTAACTTTTTTTTTTATTCTCCGAGATGCGGACTTCGGTCCGTATCGAGGGATTTCTTTTCAAATTTTTTTCTTAACCTTTACCTTAAATAAAATGCATAACTATAATCAATTTCTGTAAATTTAAAATCAACATTTTATACCTTTAATTTTCTTTAACATTAAAAAAAAACCCTTCTCGAATTTAAGCTTTCTTTCCATATTTATTTTAACCTTTAAATTACTCGTTCTTTTATAATTAACATTTTTTTATGACGCCTTCTGTGTTTTAATTCTCCCGTCACCCATTTCAATAAAATGCCTTTCTTGTGTTGGTAGATGTGGTGAAAGATTTATGTTACTAAATAAAATATGTTGATAATTTAATCTTGTGCTGGAGAAATTATTTGCCTCTATTTTCATGATTTATCATGTCCTCCTGTATGTGGGTGGTGAGTACCTTTTTTTATTGTTAAGGGAATTTGTAATTTTCTGATTGGAGACATCAGCTTACTGTATTAAATCACATATTTATGTTTGGATATAGCATGACTTTATCTTATTTATCTTTAATTTTTAACTTATTTTAGTTTCGCACT
This sequence comes from Parasteatoda tepidariorum, assembly GCF_043381705.1. Taxonomy (NCBI): domain Eukaryota; kingdom Metazoa; phylum Arthropoda; class Arachnida; order Araneae; family Theridiidae; genus Parasteatoda; species Parasteatoda tepidariorum. The sequence goes on along the minus strand of NC_092212.1, from coordinate 29,540,435 downwards.
TTTTCCAAATCATCCAATTTGTTCAAACCTCACACTTTGTGACCCTTTGAACCTATTGGGTTATTGTTATCCCACATTAGCATTGTACAACCACTTTCCTTAACGATCACATTCGCCTTAATTTAATTTAATTTCCCTTTTATATATTTCGGCCTTAATTAGTTTTTCATGACATTTCAATTATTTAACTATTTTTAATCATGACTATATCCAGAGATACATCCAATTATGCAACCCATCCATTTTAATAAATAATACATAAATTACTTTTATTCGCACCAATTCTATATTTTAATTTATTTGTTACACTTGCTGTGCATTATTTATAGAAAGATCAAATAGACGTTGAGAGTAAAAAATGTTTATTTACCATTTACTGACCATTATATTGAAGATAAAAGTTAAAGATTTACATATATGAAATAACTTACATTGTTATAAAAAGGTTTTGTTTTTCTTTCTTTCAGTAAAAGGGATTTTTGCATGCTTTATTACAAATGAGGGTACTATAGCTCAGAAGCACAATAGGAAAGCACGGTTATTACAGCTGCCGAGATGGAATCTACATTCCTTCCTGCTACAACACTTCTTGGACTGAATATATATATAAAAATATTCATCTCTGAGGAAGCATTTAAATTATGACTGGTAAAACATATGTCAGATATAATATAAGAGATACAGTCAAACCTATATATTAGAAAATCCGAGATACCTTAATGTAAAATTCTAGAACATTTTAGCCTAATAAGAGTTGCTTTTAAATAAATTCCAATAATTAATTCCCGAAAGAAAGAAAAAATAAGAAGAAACTGTTAAAGCACATGGATAGTTTAAATTTTTCTAGCATACAAAATTAATAAAATGAGCAAGCTTCATAACTTATGTAAACATCAAATTTCAAAAACTTTATTTTTCTTCTATAAAAAAATATTTTGTAGAAGTAAGAGTTGGCAGAAATGTATTCGTTTTCTTATCCCATTATCGAACAGCAAATACTGAAGCATATCAGAATCACTGTAAATTTGCGATTTCCAAGTTAGCTCGTTTGAGGATAGACTGCATTTATATTACAGCTGACATATTCATTTCAAATTATAAGAAACAAAAAGTACATCAATAGCAAAAAGGTATAACATGTATACTTAATGATTTAAAAAAATCATTAAATCTTAGAGCTATTTAAATCAAATAGAATTAAATTCTTTAATAGCTACCTTCAAATGTTGAAACTACTGAATGTTCAGAAGTTTCATTCAATATAAAATATTAATTTAACTGACTATTTGAAGCAAATAAAATCAATTTATACAGAAATGTACAGTAAAATGGAAGCCATAATTTTAAAGTGTACATAAAAACTCTGTGCTTCATAGAAATTGGCAATTTGGAAGAATAGCAGAATTAAATTACGATAGAATAAGTTTTCTAAGTATTTAGCCAAACAGGGTTAAATATTTTTTATTAGAAATTTTTGTTTATTTACAAAAAAATGGACATTTTTTTATTAACTTAAAAGTGAGCAAGATAGAAATGAATTTTATTTCCCGATTAGAACAAATTTTTTTTAAAGATAAATTAAACAATATTTACAAATTAAATAAATCTTCATAAGTCACATAAATTAAAACAAAATTGCTTAAAACAATTCAATTTTTTGGGTTGGTCTGACAGTGAAATGTACACCTCTATTTTCTCAGTTAAACTTATTTACAATTAACAAATCAACTAAAGATACGTAAATCATAGATAATAAAACCGAGATTCAACAGTACGTAAAACATTTCCTAACAATAATTTAGAGGAAATCATGGCACTCAATAAATTTTCACTCAATGTATATTTGTACATTTTAACTTCTTTACAATTACAACACACTTCAATATCCATCACAAATAAAACAATTTAACAAGAGAAGAAATTAAATGTGACCAAAATGTAAATAAATATTGGTTATAATACTAAAGACTTGTTAAGTAAATGTAGGAAATATTACTTTAAAAACTTTTGAAGTAAAAAAATTAAAAACATTAAGCATCGTATATGTGAAGAATGCTTTTAACAATAGGAACTCAAAACTCGGCATAAATAAAAATAATTTTGGTTATTATTATTTTTAAAACCAGATGATTTTTTTAGTTTTCAATTGATAACAAACAAAATTTCATACATATAACTATCTTTAAAGAATTTATTCATAAACTGCAACATTAAAAATTAAGCAAAATAAAAAAAGATATTTATTTTTCCAATAATTAAAAAATATTACGAATAAGAAATTCTATGCTAAGTTAAAAGATTTTCTTTTTTGACTAGAACTTATTACTCTATACAAATCATTATTTTCACAAAGTATAATTTAACATTTAAAAAAAAAAAATCAAATTATTTTCAGCATTAAAAAGTCCTTTGCAATGAAAAACTTTAGAATAATTTCAAATAAAAAATATTACCTGCATATAATGTTTCTACAAGAAGCCAAAAACAATTTCTATATCTATTCAAATATGATAATTACTATTACTAACAATTTAATAATATTTTGAGTTTCAAAATTTTTAGTAGAACAATTGATGAGTCACAAATAATAAGTAGAATGGTTTACAACAGCATTTGAAAAAATTAATAAAGTACTTTAGCTACTGATAGTAATATGCCTATAAATGCAAAACTAAATGTTAAGTTTAAATTAAATTAAAATGGAGAGGCACAACCTGAGTTCCAGGGCCAAACAAGACCCTCAAATTTTTTAAAAATCAAATTTGTCAAAAATCAAAAGTCTAATCAAAGAATTCAAAATTTGTAAATTGTTAAAAATATTTTTTCGAAAAATTTATAGTACAAGCTTACTAAATATTTTTACGTTGTAATGTAATGTTTACTTTGTAATTAAATACTCATTCCATTTTTTTTATTACTATTATGATTTTAAGACTTATCTTAACACTTTCAGAAATTTGAATCAATTCAGTTATTTTTTAAGGGAAGTAATTGAACTACCTTTGACTGACCAAAACTTTTTACCCAATTTCAGCTTTTAAAATAAGTTTTTTGGCTTAGTTAAACAAAAAATTGTACACCACTAAATTAACACTGGAAACTTGATGGGGATTATTTCAATGCTTTTGAAATAATTTATAAAAACTCTTACTTAAATAGTGCTTGTAATTTTGTAAAATACACGACAAAAGGAAAAAATAATTTTCTTTAAAAACAAATTACATTTTTTATACAGGTATATACATTGGTTTACTTTCATAACATATAATATAACAGGCCATAAACATATGCTTTTAATGTGTAACAGCAAGACCATACATCTTAGTAAAAAAAAAAAGGTTTTGTAAGCCCAAACTGTACAAGTTAGTAAGCATCAATTCTTTCAATTTACAACTAGTTTGTTAAAAATGTGCCTTAATTTACAATGCATTCACGTTACATTTTAAATAATTTCTGGTTCATTATTTAAAAAAATTAAAAGCTCTTTAAAAAGCAGCATAAAGTGCTGCAACACTTTTAGAGAAATATAGCATATGGACAGAAGTTTGAATTGTAAAATACACGAAATGACAAAACTGATTTTAATATATTAATGTCGCCTTCAGAAATGCTATCATGCAAATGATAGGGCATATTTAAAAGCAGGATCTACGACGTTGACTAGGAAGCTTTACTAAATGCATATTATGGGTAGCGGTAATATTAGATTAAAAACCTATTTTTTAATTTACAACTTTTTTTTTTTTAAACAGTATGCTTTATTCCGATTCTTCGAAGTGTTCTTCAGATTGTGCAATAACAAATGGTACAAAATGCAACAGAGAGAAAAAAAGAAAACTAATTTTTAATCTGCGTCATTTTTAGGCAAACATCTGTTGACCTCGTGTTTCATGAGCTGGATGGTCCTTAAAAGTCATAATCACAAGTAAGCCTTGTTTCTGGAGCAGAGTTTTGGAGCTCTTAAGGCACTTGCTCTACAAAGTATGAAATTGACTAGTAAATTATTTCTGTTTGAGATCTATCTTGTTTGGAATAAGTCACCATAATTTCATTTCCTACGTTTCCTATGACATTCAAAGCCTAGAAGATAAAAAATGAATGTCAATTCTTAATTATTATAACAATTTTTTGTCATACTTATGTTACAGTTAAGACAAGAATAAATGATAAACCCCGAGTTTACAAAGACACTGTATCTTGGGAGATACTTTTTATGACAAACTCTGTTTCACCTCCATATGTATTTTAAATTTAAACTTAAGAGAAAAGTGTTTAAGAGTTTACAAAGATGCTGAACCACGGGAGATACTTTTTATGACAAATTTTGTTTCACCTAGATATGTATTTTAAATTTAAACTTTTAGAGAAAAGTGAGACAGGAAAAAAAATTATTGCATTATTACTACCCCAACTGCATCATCCTGAGATATTTGTTTTCCTTTTGATATTTTGACAAAACTTGTGGGCCATTTGAAACTACACGATTTACCTTAACTCTTACAAGGTGAGTAGCCGAATCTTTCAACAAAAAATAAGCACCTCTTAAGCACTAAAAAAATATTTTTAAGCACTATATACGTTAACAAAATGCAAAATAATTTTCAAACACTTTACATGATCAAGATAAAATAACTAGTTTTTGACAAAGAACTCTTTTCTTGATTATATTAGCCATTATAAAAGTGATCAAGGGATTTTTCGGTTTGACTTCAGAGGATAGAAAGTGAAGCTTGAAACTGAAAATATCTTGCAAAATGCAGCAGAGTTGTACGTGAGAGTGCAATAATCTCACTATACGCACATGCAGACTCGCAAGTATTTCATCAAACCTGTAAAAATATTGGCTCTTTCATACGCTATGAACCGACAGTACGCTGAAATAGATTGTGGTTAAATAATTGTGAAAACGTTGAATAGAACAATGTGAAAACCACTGTTTTGCATAATACGCAGCAAAACTAAACATGGTCAAGAAGGAAAGAAATCATTTTCGAAAAGAAAAATTAAGCACTTTTTAAAAATACCCAATGCAAAAAGCACCTTTAAGGGTTTATAAAAAACGAAAATCAAAATTAAGCACCTTTAAGCACTTTTTAAAAATGCTATGCACCATGTCTTATTTTCCAGAGTTAAAAATACTTATGAAGGTGGAAAAGAATTTGCCAAAAAGGGTTTCTTCACAGCTCTCAAGCAGTTTATGCTAGAATCACGAAGGCTTTGCAGCTAAGACTCAAGAGTTTCCAAGGCCTTTAACTGGATGTAAAGAAATTTTAGCTCATTTAAGAGTTCATATTGCTAACAACTTTAGTTGGCTCAAACCAAAGTCAATCAGTTGGAGAACAATTCCAGGTCGTATTAGCAATGAAAAATTTATACAATATTAAGTATTCATTGTGCAATATCTTGAGGTAAATAGAGAATTTTAGATTCATTATTTGAACAAACTGATAATGGATTGCATAGCATGGATAATTAGAACTATTCTAGTAATGCTTTCAATAAATTACTGTTGATAAACATTACATATGTTTCTGAAAACAGACTACTACAAATCTAAAGTCTAAAATAATTTTTTAAACTAAAGAATGCTTCAGAAAACTGCAAATACTTTATGTATTCAGGGGTCTATTTAGAAGAAATTTGGATCCGTTAACGGAGCCTTCACAAAATATCTTTATATAAAAACAGATCCTTCGCAAAATAATTTATGTTTTAATCGAACCCTTCACAAATTTGTTTATCTTCATTATTGTTTTGTGAATTGAATAAACCCTTCCCGGGTAGGAGGGAAAAAGAAAGACAGTTCGAAACAAACTAAGCTTCCCTAAGTTAAAATTCCAAATGTAGTATTCTAAGAAAATATTTCAACTTTTACAAACATCGTGTGCACATTCTTATTGATATTAAATGACAATTTTTTTGGAAATAAATAATTGATAAATTTATATTTATTCATAAAATTAATTATAATAGAATATTATGTAAATAAAAATTAATTTCTGGCAATTTTTTAAATAAAATATTATAAATTTAAGAACTGTTTAAATTTAATTAATGCGTAACACATTAAGAGTGATATAATGAAAAAATAAAATGAAAAATTTCAATCGAATTCGATTATAAACTTGAGCATTTCCAACAAAAAAGTAACATTAAATAAACTAGTGTCAAAAACCATCAAGACAGTACTTACTTTATCTAACATTTCTTTAGTGTGAGATGCAGATATACAAAATCGCGCACGGGAAGTTACAACTGTCGTAGCAGGATAACACACTCCTACTGTGGCAACACCTCCACTTAATAATCCTTGAATAAATACCCTAATAACGAAATATAAATAAATAAATCAGACTTTTAATTTTATCCTTTCCTGTAGTATCTTTTCTTATTTATTTATAACACCTTCAGTAAAATTATTGTTGCTTATAACGATAATAATAACGATAGCTCCAAATCTGTTTGTAAAATAAATTTTTTTTTATATGTTAACCTGTAGTTTTTGTAATAGGAAATAACAACAGCCAGTTACTCTCTACAGTAAATAGTCAACACTGTTCAGATATAAACAGTAATAAAATTATTAATAGCCTAGAATTGAATTAGAGTACACAATTTTAACAGTGTTAAAATTAATACTTTAGAAGATATCGATTTAAGACTACAAAAAGATAATTACAACATCCTTTTATAGAAAACAATTTTACCATAATACCTTCCAACATACACAGATTAACTTTAATAACATCCAACTTATTCTCTTTTTCACTTTTTATTTCTTATATGTAAAAAGATATTTTAATAAACATTATATTAAACCAATGAAAGAATTTGTTTTCTCCCTTAACCCTTTGAGGCACACGAACATAAATTTTCATATTTTTTTAAAATTGAGAAACTAATTATGATGCTTAGGATCTAAGAATGGGAAAATGACATTTAAAAAAAATTCTGATTCATTGCACCACACAGGGGGTGGTGGTTTCGGTGGTTAACCAGTGTCCACATAGAACATTTTCATGTGAAAAAAAAATATTATCTTTTTTAACTTTTTTTACAATAAATTTTCACTTTTCAGAAATCAAACAATAAACTTAAAGTACTAAAACTATTTATATAATTTTAAAGACCAAAAAAGGCTTTAACAAATATAATATAATACAAAAATAGTATATAATAAAATATATATTAGTGAAAAATAAAACGCATGAATTTCAAACACAAAAAATATTCTAAGTAAAATATAATATATATTATACAATATCAGGATAAAATAAATAGTACAGAAATATATAATAATAAAAATAAAATGTATAATAATAAAAATAAAATATAAAATAAAATGTATAATAAAATGTAATAAAAAGTAAATATGTTACTCAGCATTTACTGTGATATGTAATAATGTAATCTTATTCTTCTGTATTATCTTGTGTATTTAATTCAGTAATAGAAGTAATAGACTTTATTTTCAATAGAAATAGATAAGAGACACATTGCTCCCCATTTATAAGCCCCATGAAGAAAAAACCCTAATAAATTTTTACCCACTTCACTATCTGAGTGAAGGAAGGGGGAAAAAGAATAAAGACTCGTGTTGGTGGATATAATGTTCTAGGGGCACAGTGGCTTCACTCTGAAACCAAAAAATATAAAGGTAAAAATTAAATACTTTTCTGAGGAATCTTTATTGGGAAAAATTTGTGTGTCAAAAGAAGCTCATAAACAACAAATCTGAGTGATATACTTCAAACTTTTTTTGTATTTTATTGAGTAAAAAAAAAAAAACTTGTAGTAATGAAAAAGGGCCTTGAAAACTTTTTATTTTTTTCAAAGGAAGATATAATCTAAGTGTAGTGCTGCTATCTGGTGATGTTTAGTAAAGTTAAAATAATACTTTAATATTATTGGTTTCGGAGATTGACCTTTGTGCCGCTAGGAATAATTTTTTAAAAAGTGCGGTTTCGCTGTCGTACCACTGTGCTTCAAAGGGTTAAGAATAAAAATATATATAAGCCTCAAGATTTTATTATTAACTTTTCTTTCATTAAATTTACACTTCCAAATTCTTTTGTTTCGATCCTTTAAAAGCTGAAAAGGATCAAATTTCACCAAATAAAAAGAAACATTTAAATAATTTATATTTTGTTATTAACTTTCAAAATTTGATTACATTAAAAGATTTTAACATAAGTAATAACACAGCTTTAAATATAATAAATCGCTTGCTAAAACTGTTTTTAATTATAAAATTATTACTGGCAATTTAAATATTACAGAAAATTTTGTACTAAGAAATTTAATGCTGAAACGCACACAATTTAGACCCAATTACCACACATCATATAATAAACTTCTAAAATATTTTCTCAATAAATTTTGTTTAAAAATATCAAATATATTCTCCTTACCATTAGATATGTTAACAGAATGGAAATAGGCTGTTTATTATTACTTTAAAAACTTTATTTTTAATTAGGAAAATTTAAATAACAGTAACAATACAACTTTTTCCAAAACCCATCAATCAATTAAACAACTACAATAATATTTTGTAATTATCCTCATTGACAAAGCTAACAATAATTATGCAATATTCTGTAAAAGATAAAATTATATTTAACTTTTAAATAAGGAGTTGAATAATAGTAAAAATTTTAAGCTTTGTAATTTAAATAATAATATCATTAATAAATTTTAGCTTTATATAAAAGGTAAAAAATTAAAACTTTCCAATAGCATTCCCCCTTTTAAACTATTCTTTTGACATATTACTATGATTTTAAAAATATCCTTAATTATGATTTTGATTATTGGGAAATTCTAATTAAGTTTTGTCTTTTTAATAATTATCTTTGAGAAGGAAAATATATGTTTACTCAAATTGAGGGAATATCACATGGATCTAATTTTTCATCGCTCTTAGCTAACTGCTATATCATTATAACACTGAGTATAATAAGAAATAACAGACCTAGAAGGATGCAAGACTTATTTACTTAAAATCTTTTCGATTACTTTTCTTAGTGCAAATTTTCATATGAATGTTTGTGGCAAGATTATTTAAAAAGGTTTTTAAGTTTATTATTCCCCAAAATAAAATTCCCAGTTTTCGAGGAAAAAAAGTATCAATTTTAAAGAGAAAAAAATTTTAAATTGTATTTCACTACTATTTCTATTTTTTAGAAATTTGTTTAAATAAGAATTTAGTATTATTTGCAGCTATTATTTTATCATATAGTATTAGAAAATAGATAATATATAACAGAGTTCTTCCTAAGAATATAAAAAGGCTGAGTGCTTCTGCACAGAAAAGGGCATGTTTGAGCACTTGTCATCATTAAAATTTATTAAAATGCGTAATATTAAATAATAACTGAATTTGATCCATAATTTTTAAATTTACCAAAATAGCAGAAAAACTTTAATTATTTTTTAAAAACTTCCAAGTCAAGCTAAAAGACAATCACTGCACATAAAATCTCTCTTCAAATAAAGCATTCAAATTTTAAAAAAAAGAATAATTTATAAACAATTTGAAAGCTTTTTTTATATTTTAAATTGAAAATTATCAGGAAATAAACATTTAAAGGTAAATTGTTTTAATAACAGGTATTAATTAAAAAAATAAAATGGTAAAATTTAAAATCACTAAAAAGCTCATTAATAATTCTTCCCCACTAATAAAAGATGTGAACATCTCTAGGGACCTTAATATCATGCAAATTTTTATGAACAACTAGACAACATGAAAAAAAAATCTTAATAAAATGAATGAATGAAATTAAAAATTAAATAATTATCAATAACTAAATAACTCAGAAAGACTTTTCAATGAAACAAGCAGTTAAGAAAACAACCTTTTCCTGAAAAAATAAAATAAAAAAGCAGTATTTTTAAAGCATGGCGACTTTTTTTTTTACAAAAAAGGCAAGAAGTGCCCATTTATAGGGATTAAAGGGCAGTTGGGTGGCTTCTAATCGCACTTAAGAAGATTGTATATAAATTAGACAAACTTTTGGTTTATCTATCACACAACTCTTGTACAGCTGTCAGTTTTTAACTTTTTATATAGATTGATAAATAAGGGCCACTTACGTCACTTTCGATGGGAAATAGAGCATAAGAGGCACAACAGGAGAGTCTTCATTGCCATATATAATAAAACCTTGTTGCTTTAATTTCCTGCGGAAGTATCTGGTATTTCTTTCTAATTGTCTAACTCTTTTAACACCTTCAAAGAAATATATTGTCAAACAACTAACATACAGTTATGCAAAATGTGAAATTAAAAATATCATTTTAATCACAGTATTAGAAAATACCTATTTTATAATGACAACTAAGAACATTATGTTACAAATATACACAAAATTATGAAATTGTTTTGTAAAAATAAATTTTTTTCCAAGCATTGGATTGTACGATATATCAATATATTTTTAAATCAATTCCAATTTCCTTATTTAACTTAGACTAGCTTAAAAAAGGAACTGATTATCTAAATCTTAAATTACCTGAATAAGACACGAAGCTAATTTAGAAATTTAAATTTATTTATTATTTTTGTATAAATGTCATTCTTTATGCATAAAATGCTGATATTTAATAAAATATCACATCATTGCAAGAATGCCTTTTATACAATAAATGTCTTTATTGTGCTATATAATACTTATATAGAGAGACTCACACACACATATATATATTATATACACACAAACAAATATATATATAATTATATATAGCACAATAAAGATATAAAGGATAAAAAGTAAAGAGAAAAACAAAGAAAGTTAATAACTTTCATTTACTACACATAAGCTGCAAGTATTTAGAATAGTGATATAACGAATAGTGATGGGGCCGAATAGCCGAATATTCGGCCAAATTTTAGGCCGAATACTTGCTTTTTAAAAATTTTGTAATTTTGTAACTAAAGTAATTTTCAAATTTTAAATTGAAAATGAAATAAATATTAGCAAAATTGCTTCTTTAATCTTTGTATATTTAAAAAAATTTTAACAACTTGATTTATTTTTTGTAATAATTTAAATATCTTGATGCCAATAACAAGGCAATATGGCTTTTATAAATCTAAATAATTAATAATGGCATATTTTAGTTATAGTTATACTTGTAATTTATATGCTATTTTATTTAAAATAAGAACTCATTACTACTGTTAAATGTATTCTAAACTTTCTTTTTTGTCAGAAAAATTATTAAAACCCAGAAAATTAAGAACTTTTTAAAAAGTTTCACTTTTGAAATTTTTATTTTGTAATTAAATAATTTTCAAATTTTTAATTAAAAATGAAATAAATATTAACAAATTTGCTTTTTTAAACTTTTTATATTTTAAAAAAAATTTAACAACTTAATGTAGTTTTTGTAATATTTTTAATATCTTGATGCCAACAATAAGGCTTTCACAAATCTAAATAATTAATAATAGCATATACTTCATTATTCGGCCGAATAACTTCAGTATTTGGCTAGGCCGAATATTCGCCAAAAGGGGCGAATACCGAATAGTGGCCCAATATTCGTTACATCCCTAATTTAGAAATCATAAAATATATTAAAATTATAGAGAAAACATGGAAAATATAATAATGATAAATGAAAAGAGAAGAAAAATTATTAAAATAAAATATTTTTAATAAACTTTATAAAAAAAACTATTAAAAAGCCGGAACACAAAATAATGAAAATTAAAACAAAATAATTTCATTATTTCGTTTTCCTATTTTTTAATAATTATTTTTTTTAAATATTTTTAAAAATATTTCATTATAATATTTTTTTTCTTCTTTACATCAATCTTTATATTATTTTCCATGTTTTCTCTATATTTTTAATATATATATATATGGTATTTTGTATAAGTTACATAATAAAATAAAAAATTCTTTATATCTTTTTATTTATTTTTATGAAATTTAGAGAGGTGAAAGTATTAACAAGGAAACAAAAATGGTTGCTCGTTTCCTTTTTCACACTTTGAAAGTCATCATTGCATCAAATTTTAAAAAAAAAAATGAAATCACAAAATTTGGGGTTGTCAGAAAGGGGTTATTTAAATGTACGTTTGAGATTCACCTGTTGTAACATTGTATCAAAAACATTGAAATTTTCAAAAATATATAAAAACCAGTAGAAATAACTGGTGAAAAATTGATATATATAAAAAAGACAGAATAATGGTTACAAATAGAAATAATCAGGTGAGGAATTTTATAAAATCATGTGAAAATTCAACAGCAATGACTGAAAAAAAAATCAAAAGAACTACACTTTCGCTCAATTTTTTAAAAACATACTAATATTGAACTGTAAATATAGTAATTTAAGAAGAGCTAATATGTTAATAAAAAAAAAAAATATTGAAATTAAAAGAATAAACTAAGAGCACTTATATAATAGGATATTTTTTGGTGAAAATGATAATAATCACTTAAGTTCAAAAAATTAACCAATGCTGCAGCAGAATTTTAATAAGAAAATAATAATAAAAAAAGATGTTACTTTCAACCTTATTAGCTAACTATTGTTATTGCTAATTTTGAAATTTGTTAATTTTTAGGCTTGATATGAGATTTTAATAGATTTTGACCACAAATTTCAATACATTCTATGACTTTTTTACTCACAATTGAATTCCCAAAAATTTTAAATTTCCCTGTTTACATGGAAATTCTACATTTACATAAAAATTTTTACATATATGTTTAGGTAACATATAATGCAACAGAATTATTTATTACAATGATATATCATAAGTATTTCAAACATTATTATTATGTAAATTTGGGCACATATCTATGTTCTAAGGGTTTAAAGTTGGGAAAAAACTAGATATTTATTCTCTGCATTGCTAAGAATCCCAAAACTTTATTCAAATTTTAATCTTAAAATGTGTAATAACAAATTTAAAATGATTCCATGAATGATTAAACGAAAACTCTTTTATAACAAAATTGACACAATTTAACACCTTTTGCTGACACCTGACCTTTTGCTAAAAAAAATACAGAAATCTCTTTTGGGTTTTATTACTTATTTATTTCCATTTAAAAGAGGATTTATATCAAATATACTATAAAGTTTCAAAATTTATCACCAGGATAAAATTATTAAAGATAAAATTATAAATAGAATTGAGTATATTTGATCTATTGACTTAAAATAATGTTACATGATTAAAACACAATGAAAAAAAATTAAGTATTATTTTTAATACCTCTAATACATTGAAGTAAACTCTTTTCTTTGGAGAAAATTAATGCCAAATAAAATAAATATTAATATTTTATCAGCTACACAGACATTTTACTACATACCATTAAATGAAGAAAAAAAATCTTGTCAATGTTAATGTCACAGAAATTGTATATTAATATTTGATCAACAATGATCAATATTTTGCTACTGTTATAAGATATGCATGAATATTTACAAGAAAAAATTTATTTTTATACAACAATTGGGGAACAATATATATCCAATATGGCATCAATTTATTACACGAAGCAAAAGCTACTTTTTTTATGATAAGGAAATTATTTTGTACAAAAATGAATAAATAATACAAATGAGGAATGTAATAAAAAGAACAATACCCACACACCCCAACTTTGTATTCTAGGTCAGAACTTTCCTTATTTTTAAGAATAATATATTTGCAGCAAAGAGCAAGATTTGAAACATACCTTCACTTAAAATATGTAACAATTCAATGTTTGTACACTAAAAGCTAAACAAACAGTTGCTTTGTAGGTGGATTCTGATAAATATTGATGAGCACATAAGAAAACAATAGACAATAGAGCATGAATTACCTTCTGTAGAGCCGTCTCTTCCCATTAGAATTTTTAAGGTCATTATTATTTGCTGGGCAACGGGTGCAGACATACTGGTTGCATAACTAGCGCTGTGAGAATGAGTTCGAATGTGATTAATCAAGTCCTGTTGATAAATGAAGTATTTGTTGGAGTAAAACAAATATAGAATTTGTATCAAACATTAGCATGAATCTAAAAACAAATTCATTAAACAATTAAGCCAGGGCCGCTGTAACCACAGGACCCCAAATCTTTATATCGTGGGTCCCCCACAAGGGACCTCTAAATGAATTTTTGATTTAGAAAGTTGCACAAAAATTGGTTTGTGCAATTTTCTAAATATTTTTAAGCATTATGTTTCATATTCTTCTTTGAAAATCATTAAAAATGTGTTATATAGTTTAAGTGTAAAATTCGGATAATCAAAAATGTTTTTTTATTTGGGTATATTTCCTACAATACCTCTCGTTAAATTTCCTAATTTTATGTTATTTTGGGTACTTCAAATCACAGGTGCTTGATTTTTCTATTTAATTTTCAGTAACAATCTACGATATATTTAAAATTATCTCGTGGTGTTTGGTAGGCAAAAATTTAACAAGTTTTTATAACTGAATATTGGTAAATTTTGGTTAATTAATTTGGTATCAGTAAGGCACCAAGTTACACATCAGCCTCAGGCCTCATCACCATACCTCAAATCAACTTTGGTTCACTATTTCATTTCAATTATCAGAAGTCTAAAAATTATGCACTCTAGTGGGGTATAGCCAGTGACCATTACACAGACAATATCCAACCCTTTGCCTCCCAACAAAAAATTAATCAAAAAAAGATGATACATAACTAGCATACTATACATAATATACTTATAGACAAAATATTTCCACAAAATTTTTTCAAACTAATTTCAATAAACTCAGGGAAAAGAGAAGAAAAAAACACTGAACTTATAAATTCTGAGACGTACTTATTCAAGTTGCAAAAGATTCAAATCTGTTAACAGTTAAAAAAATTTTATACTTTTTTTTAAACCTATAACATATTTCAAACAAATGTAGTTCATAGATTTAATTAAAAATGTGAATGATATATGTTCAGTAAAACAATAATGAACTTAAGAAAAAATTAGCATCCAATATAATTAAATTTCATTAAAAACTCTTCTAACTTGTTAATTTTTTTGATACAAGCGGCCGTTCATTGAACAAAAGAGAGTCTTGTTTCGTCCTCGGATCACTAAACTTGTCTTAGTTTAGATTAAACAAATAAGATTTTTATTTTGAAGAAGTAAAAACTTACTCTAGACCCGGCAATATAGCCACCAGAAGCTCCAAAGCTTTTAGTAAAAGTACCCATTAACAGATCGACATCGTGTGGGTCGCAGCCAAAATAATCTGTCACACCTCGACCTTTGCTTCCAATTGCACCAATGCTGTGAGCTTCATCTATATACAAATAGCATTTGTATTTTTTCTTAATGGCAATGAGAGCTGGAAGATTTACTATTGTTCCTTCCATACTAAAAATATAAAGAAAAAAATTTAAATATTGTTACAACTTCATCATAATCAGATCTACAAAAATTCAAAATTTCTTGCAATCAGTAATTATTTTTGGAAACTATAGATATTATGGTATGAAGAACGACATAAATATTTTTTAGCATGAAACTACACAAACTATTATATTTAATTCAACATTATCTCGGAAAGGAAGATGTAAGAAGCATAGTATTTTGTCAAGCATTCTGCTAAGTTTTCTTAAGGCATAATAACGCAGTGTTGCGTAATTCTTTTATACATTGTAACGCAGAACCATCAGTTCTTAATGCAATGGCTAGAACTTACATTTTATTTTTTGCTTGAGTGACATTGCTTTACTTAACTGAAACATTTTTCATAACTGCTATTAAAAAATCAGAAGACAAAACTCAAATCAAATTTTTTTCTTTCTTAAAAAAATTATTATATTCAAAATCAAACAATTGATTGTCGATTTTGGCAAAAAAAATTGGGCACAAGCTATTATTTCTTTTAGACACCTCAGCGAACAGGATTTGTAAGCCCCTGATCTTAATTAATAGATAAAATATAACTTACCTGTAAATGCCTTCAACAATAATTAAAATCTTTTTCCATGGTTTATGTGATATAGGTTGCCCTTCAACAATAGCATTTTTTACTTTTTCTTCAAGGTCTTTCATATCTGAAACAACGCAAAAATATTTATGAGGAAAAACTTCAAATATAAAAAGTTAATATCTAAATTCTTTCATAATAAATACTTCAAATCTATCTAGGAATTTAATGACATAATCAAATAACATTTTTAATAACTAATTGTAAACATTTTTTAATGAATAGATAAAATTTTTTAACTACAGATAAATTTTTTTAACTGAATCTAAATGAAAATTACCTATTGAAACAAGATGCATTAAATAGGCTTTTAAGTTGTCAAAATTAATATTACTCTGCTAAATTTTTAAATAAAAATTTAAAAACCTGCTTATTTTTATATTTCCTTAAATTAAGTTAAACAAATTAGCCTATTTTAAATTATTTAAGCTTACATTTTTTTTAAAAGATACAAAAGATAAAAGTTTAATGATTATCCATCTTTGAAGATAATAATAATGTTAAATATGTTAGAGCACAGGTTAAAACTGCAATATAAATATAACATTATTAAAATTAAAACATTAAAAAATTCTAAGTTTACCATTATGTTTATAAACTTGGATCTTAGCGCCTGATAAGCGACACCCCAGAACTAATGAAGCATGATTAAGTTCATCACTTAAAATGAGACACCCTTTAGAGACTAATGTTGGAATGTTAGTTGAATTAGTAGCAAATCCCATTCCTACAGTAATACTGTCTTCTACTCCGAGAAATTCAGCAACTAATGATTCTAATTTTCTATGAATATCTAAATTACCTAAAAAAACAAATGGGAATTATACTCTCCAACAGAAATTTAATACAAATTTCACAATTATTAAGAGTTTAAACACTTTGAATACATTTAAAACAGGTCTTCAATAAAATGTAGTTAAATAACATATTTTTTACTTTAATTTATGTAAAATACATTGCATCTTAATGATACAGATAAGACAGTTTGATGAATGTTTCATTTTTATTACTTTATTTTGTCTAGATATTTGAATTTATGATTTATTTCAATTTAATGTTTAAAAAATTCACTAGCCACCTGTCTTATGATCATGAATTATCACCACAAATGATCTTATATAATTCAATGCCAATCAAAAGAATTAGGATTTACACCAAACCTCAATTATTTTTCGAAAGTCATCATACTTTTACCTGCAAAATAAAATTTCAATAAGATTCAGAATATTCATTTTGGACGAATAATGGAAGAAGCGTCTGCCAAAGACAAAACTTAGTTCGTTTACATCCATCTCTCTTGTTTTCCCCCCTGGTAAGGGTTTATTCGATTAAAAAAACAATAATGAAGATAAACAAATTTGTGAAGGATCTGATTAAAAGAAACGTTACGGACCCAAATTTCTTCTAAACAGAACCCTGAATATTATTCAATTTTGTATCCATATCTAAATAATAAATTTTTTTTTTTTGAAAAATATATGCACATAAAAACTGAAAATTTTTACCTAATTCATGGTGAGTACTGCATATACCATTGCCATAGTTTAAAATAACCTTTTCTACACTGTCAGTGCATTTTCCAGTGTTTTCAGCAAATCCTAAATAATTATATGATCCTAAATTTATAGCTTCTAGACATTTTTCAGCTCCAAATCTAAAATCGATATTAGAAGATTAGAAAAGTTATAGGTACAGAAAATTCAATCTGAAATTAAATGGGAATAAAATTAGTTTAGCTGGAAATACAAAAACAGAAAAATTAGAGAAGGACCTAAAAGACAAAAATTCCATGTGCTTCAGGTCTTTCGCTGTACAGTTCACACTAGCAAAGAGATAACTTGTAACCCTTTGCTCAGATTCCAGGTATTCTGTTAGTTTTGTAGGTGGCAAGATTAATTCTTGTTATATTTCATGCTTGCCCTTCAGTAGAGTCAACAAGTATCTTGAGAATTAAAGATTTTTTTCCACATGCTGCCTTTAATGCAAAAAAAAAAAAAAAAAAANAAAAAAAAAAAAAAAATACAGTGCGTTGAGGAGGAGTTAAAAGAAGAGTCAAAGATCTGCTACAATTTTCTACCTGTTTGTCAATGCAAATTTTAATACAGTTTTATAGAAATTTTGCTTATTTGTATATTACATTTCCTTTTTAGTAAAAACAATTTAAACTAACCTAACATGAATAGATTAGTAAACTGTTCATGTAAGGTTAGTCTTAAATTGTTTATGATTGTTATGAAAAAAGTCATACATTTTTATGCTTATACAAGTAGGATATAAAATAAACAAATAACTCATAAAATATTGCAATATATAAGTTTAAGTACAGTACAGAACCCGTTATCCGGAAATCAGAAAACCGGAAAACCAAAAAACCGGAATGAAATTCGATAAATTTTCCCGCCATTTTCAAAAAAAAAAAATTTTTTTTCCTCATAAGATTTTAGNAGCTGACGGATTTTATTTAAGCATGATAAACAACAAAAAGCCACGCAAAAACTATTGCTCTGCGTTTTATAGGATGATTAAACAGTGTAAAAAAGTCCATATGCCTTTTCTGTATTCTTACGCCTCATCAAATTTATTTATTACTCATAGAAAATCGTTTAATCTTTCCTGATATGGAAGTGAAAGATCTTAAAATAACTTCTCTTTTGAAGTATAAATCTAATTATTATTCATTGGCATGTTTTTAGCCTTGAAGTCCCAAAATAGAATTTCTACCCTTATCCTTTACTAAAGATATTTTATGAAAACGAATGAAGTTTTAATGCTTTTATTAATACAAAATTATTTAATTTTTGTATTACATATATACATATATATACATATACATATATATACATACATATATACATATATATACATATATATACATATACATATATATACATATATATTCATATACATACATATACATATATACATACACAGTGTGTTGAGGAGGCTTTAGAGTCAAAGATCTGCTACAATTTTCTACCTCTTTCCAATGCACATTTTCATACAGTTTTATAGAAATTTCGCTTATTTGTATACATATTACCACCTTTCTTTTTTAGTAAAAACAATTTGGACAAACCTTACATGAATAGATTAAAAAAAACTGTTCAGGTAAGGTCAGTCTAAATTGTTTATGATTGTTATGAAAAAAGTCATACATTTTTATGCTTATACAAGTAGGATATAAAATAAACAAATAACTCATAAAATATTGCAATATATAAGTTTAAGTATATACACAATTTAAAATACAAGTGCAGGTAAATTTTAAAATTAAATATAAATTTTGTTTAAATATTTCTAACTACATAAAATACAATATTTAGTAAAAATATTAACAAATAAAATTTTAAAAAAATGGTGAGAAGAATAATTAAATTGTAAATTTATACCTATACTGAATAAAGAAGTATCAGTGAATATTTTAAAAGATAGTCAATTCCTAATTAAAAACTTAAACACACAACCTACTTTTTATTTTGATGAAAATCAGGTGAAATTGTTATTTTTAGTTTAAACAGAACACCGGGGACTCCACATACAAACATATTCCATCCTTGCACAATCCTTTTGTAGATGTTGCGAGTATAAAAGCTTTCGAAGCTCCCATATAATTTAGCATAACCCTATAAAGCAAAGATTAATTTACTATAAAATATATAACATTATATGCAATACTGACTATAGTAACAAGCAAATTTTCATACTTCTCGATTGGCTTCCTTGACTTCTTCGCTCTTGCCAAAACCTAATTTTCGGACAAAATCTCTAATGTGACCAAAAATTGTTAGCACCACATAACAGAAGTAAACAGTTAATGCAATTACGAGAGGTGTTTCTTCAAATTCTTCCTTAATTTCTTTGGTTTGTTTTATCTCTCGTTTAATCTAAAAGTAAAATAGAAAGAGAGAATTGAAAATTTTTAGAAGTTTTTAATAAGCAAAATGAATAAATTTCACACCCTCCTTAAAATTGAATTTCATATATATTTAATTGGTATTCTTTGATTGAAACAAAAATTAAAATATGAATCAATACTTATAATTATTTACGTACCAATAAGGTAGAAAAAAAAATATTTTTTGTTATAGGCTCTGATATTACAGACAATGAACATAATCATATATTCACCAAATATCTTCAAAACTCATGACATATATTCAGGGTTTTAAAAAATACACAGGTTTTTTTCCATGGTTTCATTAGGTTTTTTCAAAGTAATGTATATTCTTTTTCATCTTTATAGTCTTAGTGTTGCTGCATTAATAAACACCAGTAATTTAATTTCAGTTAATTTAGTTATATTTTAAAAGTATCATTTGAAATGTGCATAACAAGAGTCACAGGTCTGGAAAAATAGTATATAAAATATATTTTTTATGAATAAATTATTTTTTATGAATAAATTTATGAATATTATATATTGTACCTTGTTATATCAATAGCTTCAATTGTATTGTAAAAATATTGTACTAATTATTGTACTATTATATAAAAACTAAATATGTACTAAATATTGTACTATTATATAAAAATATTGCACTTTTTAAAAATATTGTACTAGGCTCAATATTTTTAAGAAAGTTAATAAAATTTTTTAAAGCAGAGTCCTCGTGACAGAATTTTTTCAAGCTATCTGCGACCAAACTCTCCAGTACTAATATCTTTCTGTAAGATACTTTTAATAATAATGAACACACAAGTTACTAATTTAAAATAACAAGTACACTTTGTTTACAAACAAAAAACTGTATAATTTATTTTTAGTTGAACGTGTAATAATTTTATTCTTATATTATGAGTCATATTCTCGCATTGTGTTGAGGGGGAAATGCACAAATTACTTCATTCTTCACATTTTGTAAATAATCATCACAAAAAAAAAAATATTAAAAATCATGCAATCCGCAGTAGTAATTGCCGAAAAAAAGATGGGCGATGAAATCATGCGAATCGGACTCCTCAAGTGTGCATTTCATTTCAAGATTACGTTGTTATAATAAATAATATCGTAAGAAACATTGAATCGTTTAAAAACTATGGAGAAATCAATATCAATAACTGTCAAAAATTCGATAGAATTATTGTCTTAAAAAGCAAAATACTCCGATGCATGATTTGAATTTTCCATACTGTTTGAAATTTATCGGGATATTTAAAAACCAAGTAAAAATCAATATCAATAACTGCCGAAAATACAATCGAAACATTACATTGGTTTACGATACTATCGGCGTAAATTGTGCGCCTCAAAAAGTGATTATCTAAATGCATGATTTAAATATTAGATGTGAATTTCTGAAGAAAAGAAAAATCTTTCTGTAAGAACGCTAACATTCTGCAACACTGTCACATGGAGTGGAATATAGAAGCAATCAAAATACAATATTTGTTTTCATGAAAGTTAATATTTTATTTCCTATTATGAGCTTAATATCTAGAAGTTAATAATAAAATATATTAACGCACTTGGTAGCTTTTTGGGTTGGGCAAAATCCTAACCTTGCATATTTTATAGTAAAGAAAAGTTTACTGGAGCATTTAAATTTTAAAGTTAACCTATGCAATTTATTAATCTGAGTATTCTCCTGAAGTGTTTTTAGAAGAATAACCTTATCTGAAATCCTAAGCAAAATACTGTAAAAATATGATTAATTGTATAACATTCATACTTGAAAATAAGTTTTTTTTCATTATTAAACTTATACCTTGGAATACCATTTTCAGTTCAAATATTAAAAAAGCTTTAAAAAATGTTTACCATTTCATTCATTAAATTTTATGAAATTCAACAATTTAAAACTGAAAATGTAGAAATTAGTGAATAAAAATGTACAGTTAAAAAATTTTCAGATTGTTTTATAAATTATATTTAACTTATAATTTTGTGATTAAGTATGTAAAAACAAAATTTGTTTTAAATACATTTATTGATAAACACTTTTGCTATACTACTTGAGAGTTGGTTTCAATATTAATAATTAACAGCATTTGGTTATCAAAATAAACAGTATATGCTGTTTGTAATATAAATAAAATTTGTAGTATAATAGAATTATATAGGTATATTTTGATTATGACAGTTTAAGCATTTTATATGATGATAAAAAATTTTTACAACTTTTCTATATGTAAAACATTGAAAGAAAACAATTGTTTGAATTGATTACGAAACTCATTTTTTTTTTTCTTCTTTCAATTTTAACCTTTTTCTTTAAAAAAAAAAAATGATTCATAAATTTACTTGAAAATATTATTATTCTAATTTAGTTCAATAATAAAAAGTTTAAGTATTTAATACTTGATATTTCCTCAATAATAAGATTTTTATACATTTCGTTCACTTGGGTTGAAAGAAACCTATTTCTGTCAGAAAGGTTTTTCCACAGTGGAAGAAATTTGCCCTAAGGCAGTTCCATCATCTAAGACTGTCACATTTGCTGGCTTTAAATGCAATTAGCACTTAGATTCTTTTTTTCTTTTCTTTTTAAATCAAGCAGTTCTAGTTTTTTTTTTTAAAATAAATAACTATTAGTTATTGTCATTTACGCATACTTCTAGTCATATTTACTTATTTTTTTAACAATACTTTTGAAATAAAAACACTAATTACAGTTTACATATTTTGTCTACATGAGAAAATTTTCTACTTAAAATCATAAAATATACCTCACATAAAATGACTAAACAACATCACATTTATAAAAAAACAACTTGACAATAAACATTTTTTACTTAGTAACGACAATTTAAACTATATTATAATAATTTACCTACAGAATCAAATAATTATATCATATTCATATAATATAATTCTAGGGTAACAATAAATCCTTTAAATTTATAACTCAATTAATATTTGTAAAAAAATTAAGCAGAGCAATAAGGTACCTAACAATACAAATATTTGTGCGATGTGAATTTCGACAAATTTGCATTAATTACTTAGATATTTTAATGGTTATATCTAATTAATACAAGAGATAACTTTTTTTTACCTAAGATCATTAAATCTTGCATACAATAAATAAATAACATCATATTTGTATAGGTATTAGAATGTCAATAAACATTTTTCTCTTAGAAATGACAATTTAAACCATTAAAATAATGCCAATGATCATTATATAATATTTAACTCTTTTGACAGGTAATCATAAAACAATCAATGAGCGATTACAAAAGTTTATAATCCTATCAAATTTGAAACAATAACTGAAGCAAATTAAGTAGCGCAATAAGTTAAGGCACATCCGTGCAAAATGAATTATGACATATCTTCATGAATGAATAAAATTCATATGTATTTTAATAATATTGCAGGAGAAACAAATAATATGTAACTTAATATCAGAAAATCATACATAGAATGAATAGATAACATCATGTTTGTATAGAAATTAGCCTGTCAAATAGAAATAACAATGTCAATGATCTTAAATTAAATATTTAATTGTTTTGTAATCATAAAACAATCAGTGAGCGATGATTACAAAACTTTACTTTTAATATCCTATCAAATTTATGAGCCAATAACTGAAGTAAATTAAAGAGAACAATAAATTTAACAAAATATCTATGTAATGCGAGTTTTGACAAATCTGCATAAATGAACACACCCATACCTCATGGTTTTTGTAGCCGTTCTGGAGGCCGTGATGGAAGCCATTCGCTTCATGTTTCATTTGATTGGTCATGATTATTAATAAAACAATATACAAGTGGGTGATTATCAGCGATATAATTTATGAGCATTTTGTGGAAGAAATAAAATAAATAGAATCACAGCTACAAGCTTCCAAATTTAGAAGGCCGGTCGCCGACTCCACAGCAGTCGGCATCATGGTAGAGAAGGCAGTAGGAGTTGGGTTGAGAAGTGTGACGAAAATGACAACAGATTCGCGCATGCGCAGTAGCAATCATGTTTATGGCACGTGAACTGAAAAAACTGTTGAAATAGCATGCAAATGGATTCCAAACAAAAGTGAAAAGTTATTGACAGGCGGCACGTATATAAAATGAGCTTGAAAAATTTCTCTTTTCTCCTACGAAATTGCAGGTAGTTTAAAAAATGAAACATATATTTTACAATGTTCGGCCGGCTGACAGCGCAGGGGCGGATCAAGGTTGGAATTGGGATTTGGGAATTGTGTTATCAACCCAATATGACATTAAAGTTCAATTAATTTAATGTACAGTTCGAAGTTGAACTCACTAGCACTTTATTCTTTACGCTTATCTACAATTTTGCGTCCCGCAATAGACTGACCGTAAAAACAGTTCCCAGTAAAACACCGAAGTCAAACATCCCTGGCTGTGGTTAGTAAGCGCGTGGGTGATCACTTTGCTCAACCTGCGTAGGGAACGAGGGTGCGGGTTATCGGCCCTCATTAAATTATTCAACCCTAAAGTGCTCGACTTCACGGACAAGCTATCCCCTCAGCAGAGGATTAAAATTGTGATGGCATGTCTTTAGATCATTCTTAGGGATGTGGGATGTTCTCCAGGCTGTCGTCAATAGTAAGCTGACCACAGTCCAGATAAAACATTTTAAAAAAAATTTTAAAAATCTAGTAGCAAAATTTCTGAAAGAACATTTGGAGACATATACTTTTCAATTATTTAAAAAAATATATTTCTGTGAGAGGATATCTGAAAGGGATAGATATCTGTTCTCAGAATATGAAATTGGAAAGGGAATGAAACTTTAAAATTCCGCATGATAAATTTACAAACAGCTTTTTTTTAGTTTTCTGAAAACACTGGTCATTCAAACCATAGAACATTCTGAAAAACTCAGAAACAGAAAAAACAAAACTTTTGATCCAGCGGTCAGATTTTAATCAGAGAAGACGATATTTTTTGGCTACAAAATCAGGCATAAAAGAGTAATACTTTCTCTAAATAAACATACCCTTTTTTCGATAAATCTCGATTCCTCACCTTCAAATTATGCAAGATAACCGCAATCGGATAAATATCGCCCCAGTAATTTGGACCTCTTAATGTTAATTTTGCTTTTTGCGAATTTAACCATATTTCCAGATCTTTTTGAGAAAATCTAAAAATATTTGCACACAATTATAAAACTCGCTTATTTAAAGATGATTCTGTGAAAAAAAATTATTAATTATTTGTTATTTTATTTAACAATTGAAAGAATTTTGAAATTGTAATTTATACAAATTTTTAACACCATTTTTTAAAAAATATAACTTAATATGGCAAAATACAAAGTTTGAACAAAACCGGTCTTGAGAAATCAAATTGTAAAAACGTGACTATCTTAAAATTTGATAACTTTAATTTGAAATATGCGACTTTTAATATTTGAAAACTCAAAAATCCTTATTCGGTCGATTTCGTTTAAATTTTATACTTTGCCATATAAAATTACATTCTTCAAAGTGATGTAAAAATTTGCAAACCTTGTAATTCAAACTTTTGATATTTCAAAAGACAACAAATAATTATTTAAAGTATTTTTACACGGAATTATCTTTAAAGAATTTTATAATTGTGTGTAATTTTTTAAAAATTTCCTTGAAAAGTTTTAGAGTTACAGCGGAATACGACAAAAGCAAGATTAACATTAAGAATAACGAAATTAACATAACTCCCCCGTTATATTGAGGGTCGGGAATCGAAATTCGTCGAAAAAAGGTATATGTTTATTTAGAGAAAGTACTTTTTTTGTGTGTCTGTGGCCCCTTATTAAACCATTAAGATTGAATCCCAGCAGCACGTTAAGATACAACCACAGTTAGCTTAAAAATTATTCGTTTATGTTATTTTAATTAATGCTAATGTTATTTTAATTGGCGTAAACTTACTTTCTTTGTACTTTTCTATGTAATTAGAAGAAATGAGAGAGCATTAAACACTTAAAATCGCAAACATTTGATAATTTTCTAGCATTTCTTTAATTAAATATTCGCTGACGAGAAAGGCATAAAATGTTTAAGGTTAAATGAACGAACTCGTATAAAATGGTTTAGAATAACAAACTGGCTCATGTAAACATGAATAAATGTTTTTCTTTAGAAACAAATTCCTTCTGTTGAATTAAATCAATTCTTATTCAAACCATTTTGAAGATGAGTGTAAATTAAGTTCCCCTCCTAATACATCTCCTTAAAGTGGCATGATAACATTTCAAAAGTAGTTTATAGATACTAGATTTTAAAAAAAAGTAGTTAACAATACTTGTAATAAAGTAGTCTGTACAAATGTAATATTTGTCATTAATAATATAATATCTGTAATAAATTTGTTATATAATATTTGTAATAAAGTAGTTGATACGAAAATGGTAGTTTTTCCGACCGCTGCTTGAATGTGAATATTTTATTCATCAGCAATAATCTGTTCATTAAAATGATAATAATAATCAATCTCTAGAGTGAATGTAACAGATTATTACTATAGGACGCATATATAACGAGTGACTCGTAATAAAAATGACGTTAAATGCGGACGTTCGCTAAACCCAAAGTCAAGGTTAGTACAGAAAAAGAAAAAAAACTAACGTTTATTTCTTCCAGATTTTTATTATTATTATTTTCTAATACCGACACTTATGGACATTTTACACTACTGATTTGGAAGCACGCTTTCAAGAAAACGTAAGCACAAAGAAGGAATTCTGAAACCGAACATGCTTCTGAAACTACTCAGATCATCTTCTCACAATATTCGATAAGCCCCTTTAAAATTCTTCCCTTATCTTCTGTAAACGAAACAATTGGCTGACCTGGGGTCCATGTTCAGTCTGGTTTCTCTTAAGGTTGCACCTGTTGTCGATAACTTTGAAAAATGATTCAAGTTTCTCTGCATGACATTGAAACATATTTCACAGAAATTATTACCAAAATATCTTAAACAATTAATCGCATACTTTGCCTTTATTATTATTATTATTATTTCTGACACTATTCCATGTTTCCTAAATTATTTCCCTCTCTAAAAACGGGAAAAAGTGAAGAAAAAAAATTGTTCGTTAAAAGAAGCCATCTGAATATATTTATTATACTATACCTAACAAAACAGTTTATTTCGCTCGTTAAATGCGGGATCGTGATAAGTGGGTTTTACTGTTTTACTATATTTTACTTATTTCAGGCAGCATAATTGAATTCCAGTAAGAAAAATCAAATGTTTGTTTATTGAAGTAAGTCTTTTAATTAAATTTCAGTTGAATTAGTAATGAAATATCAAATCCGATCATTCGATTGAAATTTATTTGCTTTATGACTATGCTTTAATATGATTAAAAATACATCGTCTGCTAATTTTTCTCACAGCTGTTAGTAAGGATAAGCAGAATGGTCAGTTTCAAATTATGTTTTATTAAAAATATTTGTTTATAATTATGTTTTACTTTCTCTATACAATGACTATCCTGATAAATAAGATAAATAGCGATGAATCAGTTGATAATTCTTATCGCTTCAAACTTGCCTTGTACAGAAAGAAACATTAATCTTAGTTATGACACGCAAACTATCTATTCACTATCGTCTGCCTTTCACATTTTCATTTATTTTATCCACTTTTGTTAATTTAAAAGGAAATAGTTGCAACTTTTTAACCTCTTTACAAAATGCTGAAAAATAGTTATTATCCTGTTTAATCGAACAAGAAGTATAATGAATTGCGTGTTAACACAGATAAAAAATAAGCATTTCCATTATTCTCAAGTTCATAAGTTTCTCCCCATTGTTTTTTGTAAAAAAAAAAAATAAAAAAAATAAAAAAATAGAAAAGAAAAAAAAAAGCTTTTTTTTTATGAATTTGAAAATAACAGACAATGGATTTTTCTTTTGTGAATGTGCCAGTGTTTCTAAATCGTTTTTATTCTATGTCTTTCCTTATACCATTTTGAGTGCATCATTTTTCTGATCGATTAAATACTTTTTAAGTACAATACTTTAAAATTAAAATTTCTTCCCAAAATGTTCTGAAATTAATAACTTTTTCATTTTTCAAAATATTTTAAAATCGATAACTCACAGCATTCTAAAATCTCTATTCTCTCCCTCCAAATATTATAAATGCAAGTTTTTTTTTCCTTCCTGAAAACGTTTTGAAAGCGATATTTTTTGTATTATAAAAGTAATAATTTTTTCTCCACAAGTACAGTTAGCCAGTTAGTTTTCAAATACTCGTATGTAGATTTGGCTACTAGTTTCTTAAGGATGTTGCTTAGCTTAGTCCATGTATAAAAGCCCTACTATTTTTTTTTCCTTCATAGATGTTGTTGGTCGTCAGGTCACTCTCTGAACTCAGGTCATTCTTTGACAATATTCAAGCTCCCTTAAAATTCTTTCCTCAATTTCTAGAAACGAGACAATAGGCTGACCCGGTGTCCATGCCCAATTTGGCTTTTCTTAAGGTACCGCCTGTTGTCGATCATTTTGAAAAATGATACAAGCTTCTCTACATGAATATAGATAGATAGATAAGTTCAAAAAGTAGAGTTTCTGTTTTTTAAACTTTCTTTAACTTAGGAAAAGAAACTTAGAAAAGAACTTAGGAAAGAAATTTTTTTTAAAAAACTTTCTTTAACTTAGGAAGAGTGAAGTTCCTACTAACTAATCTAAGTTAAAAGATAGATTTTGAATTTTTTTTTACAGGATTTTATCATAAACGCAGACATTATTTGAATGCAAGCACTTTTGTGAAATATTGCAAAGAACTATTAAAATTTAATTTTCTTTACAGTTAAAATTTGAAGAAAAAAAGCGATACTTTGCCATTTGCGAGTGATAAAATTTTTAAAAACCATATAATGACATGAAAAAGCTTTTAATAGGCAGTCAAATATCGTCGTTTCAATATCATGTAAACTTGCAAGAACTTTTAAAACAAATATGGTTTTTTTATGGACATTTAAATATGTATTTTTTTTAAATCATGTGACTTGAAAGAATTTTTAATACACAGTTAATATGTTCTTTTTTAAACCATAAGTTCATAGAAAATGAAAAAAAAAAATTTCTAAATTGAAGGAAACAATTATTTTTTGGATTTTGATTAATCAAAATTATATTGCGATTATATTTCGATTAATGAAGATAATTTAATTTTTTGATTTAAAAAAATAATATTCACCAATAGTGCTAGAATAAATTTAAGCAACATGTCATACTCAAACCAATTATCAAGTTTTAACTTAATAGCTTAATTAAGAGACAAGAAATCTTGGGCGTAAGGAAAATAAATAATATTCACCTATAGTGCTGGAATATATTGTAGCAACATGTCATACTCAAACCAATTATTGAGTTTTAACTTAACAGCTTTATTAGAAGACAAGAAATCTTGGGGGCTAAGAAAATAAATAATATTCACCAATAGCGCTAGAATAAATTCAAGCAGCATGTCATACTCAAACCAATTATCGAGTTTTAACTTAATAGTTTTATTAGAAGACAAGAAATCTTGGGCACAACGTGAAAAAAATCTGAATTGAGAAAAATATATTTAAAGACAAAACTTCGAATGAATAAACTTTTAACAAAATATGTGAATTTTCAGACAATTTTAAATTGGAAGATGGGTGTGATATTTTTTGTTTTCAATGAGCAGGTTTCAGTATTTTTCCTGTAACTTTAGAAACTCTGAGTATAACTTTATATTTGGTGTCAAATTGCTCAGAATAAAACAAGTTATAACGTACATTTTTCTCAAAAAATCTAAAATTTTGTTAAGATAAAATTTTTTTTCCCCTTAGAATATTTTTTCCGCTTTTATTCGAAAATAAAGGAATTTTTTTTATTCAGTTCTATAAACAAGTGATACAAATTTGAACAAAGTACTATTTACTTTTACACACCTGTTTTTTTCCTTTTACACATGCAACTGATGAGTATTTCGACATTCTTTTATATGGCTTTCAGTCATTTCGAAAGTTATCCTTTATTGTACAATTTTAATTTATTTCGTCAAAACTTAGTCATTTAATAATGCTAATGGTTCCCTGAGGTCTTCCAAAGTTGTAATGCTAACAGTAATTTGCTTTACTGGTAGTGATTTTTTAAAAAATATTTTTTAAGAGATTTCTTTTAACTACAAGATACATTTTTGACCTAGAGATTTTTTCCCATTTAACATTACCTTGTTAACTATGAGAAAGCTGTAACAAAGTGAGTTTATAAACTTTAAATTATTTTCTTAAAGTGGGGTGGAAAATAACTTGAAATCAAATTCACAATACAAAGAATTTTTCATTAGAACAAAAATTTAGCTACCACTCGAAGAAAATTTCTAGAACAGCGTAAAAAAGCAACAGTAAAATTTAGCTACCACTCGAAGAAAATTTCTTAAACATCGCAAAAAAGTAGCAGTAAAAATTAGCTACCACTCGAAGAAAATTTCTTAAACAGCGCAAAAAAGTAGCAGTAAAATTTAGCTACCACTCGAAGATAATTTCTTAAACAGCGTAAAAAAGTAACAGCCCTGAATATTCCCTTCAACTATGAAATTTCCGTTGTTTCAGAATTCATTTTTCCTAGTAGTAGAAAAAGTAACGAATTAATATTTAAATAAATTAGAATTGAAAAAAAAATTGCTCATTGCGCATTAATAATTTTTTTAAGTATGTATCAAAGGTCAAATTGACAATTTGTCACGATTTTAAGTTCTGACAAAAGTTTCAAAATTTTTTATTTGTTTTAAAAATTTCTGCTTTAGTTAACTACCACTGGAAGAAAAGAATAGTAGATAGCTTAAATTTTGGAGCGTAGAGACCTGATAGCGACAGCTTAAATTTTCTGAGAAATTTTATGAATTAAACCTAATGACCAGCTGTGACTCCTAATGAGGTGACAAAAGTTGATACAAATTCGGCTCCCGGATTGCACCGACCATAGTGCTGACGTAAATTATCCTCAGTGGTAGATTGATCACGGGTTAGAATCCCTTTGCCCTCGGGCTAACCGCGGAAAGTTTTCGTGGTTTTACGCTCATATAGCGCAAATGCGGGTTAGTTCCATCATAAAGTCCTCCATGAAAACTAGTCTGTCGCAATGCTTGATCCAGGAGCTTCCTTATTTTCAGCGTTGGGTTTAAAATTACAAGGCTACGAAGTTGAACATTGATAGTCGTGAATTCAGAATTGGGTCTGTTGTTCACTGCCGGGTATAAAATGAAATATGAAATAGAATTAAACTTATTAATTATTTAATAAACGATTATTAATTATTTAATCTTATTAAACATGAAGTTAATCAACAAAAGTAGGCATTTGTTTTATAATATTGAGCATATTGAATATGTTTTAAGTCGTTCAAAATATAGAATTTCGATTACGTTGAAGGATTTAAGAAAAAATTTCTTCTATTAAAATTTCTTATTACTAAATGAAAATCTATTATGTTTTGAAACTAATTAACTTTTAAAACCTTCATTCAACTTGGTACAGATCATATACTCAAATTGCTAACTATTATGCTTTTTGAGAAAAAAGTCCTTTTTAACAGTAAAACTCGCTCCTGCACCAAAATATTATCAAGTTAAGTATACAAATTGATTACCTAGCACTCTAACCATTTTTAAAAAGTTGGAAATATGGATTGATTTTAAATTCTCTTTCTCGATTAAATGGCGATATAAATTCTGCTCGTAGTGGTTAGAAAACAATAGAAAGTTCTATTGTCACCATGCATGTAACTTCAATAGAGATTTGATTGCAGCAGTTAATCTAACAGAGGTCGATTTTTTTCCTATAAAGTGAGTAAATGAAAATGTAAAAATAAAAATATGCAAACGAGAGAGATTTTTTTTAAAAAAAAAGAATGTTATTCTTTAGAAACAATGAGATATATTTAAAATAGTAATTACTGTTTTTCTTTTAGGTTTTGTGAGTATCATTTATTGAATAATATAACTTCTCAGAATCAGTTATCATAAAATTTTTATTTTTTATTCATTTTCAATTTCTTCCATAATGGAAACTGTCATAAGTTCTGAAAAGTGAAAAAAAAATATAAAGACATAAGATCACAAAAGAGTAGGTTAATGCAGTGTTTCACCTTCGCATATATATTACAACATTTCAAAGAACAACGATTTTATATTATTTCAGGAACATTAACGTTAAGGGTGTCCTAAAAAGTAGTTGAAGCGCTTCTAAGAATGTATTGCGTAATATAAGTTGTGCCACGTTTTTCGTTTTCTAAAGAATACATCTTGCTTTTAACATTATGATTTAGAATTTGTTATAAACACTATTTAACGTTAAAATTTTTTTTTTTTTTAAATATCATTCTTATTTAATGATTACAGTAAGAAAAAAATTACACGGAAGAAATTGTTGATTAATTTATAACACCAGTTATATAATTTTTTGATCAAATCAAGTTTCTTAATGAACTATAATCAAAAAATCATGTTGCAAGAGAAAACAAAAATTACAGCTACTCTTTTTCAAAAATGGTATTTTTTGTTCATTTTATTTTTTACAATATATATATATATATAGCATAATAAGTAAAAACAAGGAAAAGGGAAGAAAAAAAAGAAAAATAATAATAAAAATAAAATTAACAAAAATTGGAAGGAAAAAAAATGGATAAAACTTTTTTTAAATTCCGGAAATAATTAAAAAAAAATTTGCCCTTTTTTTCCTTCCAATTTTTGTTAATTTTATTTTGATTATTATATTTCTTTTTCTTTTCCCCTTTTTTCCTTGTTCTGTAATTTTTCCCTTGTTTTCTCTGCATTTTGAACTTATATATATATATGTATTTTTTTTAAATCANAATATCAATGACAACCAAGAACTTTTTTTTAACAGTTATTGTAAATATATTAAAGACAGTTTTTTTTTTTTACCCGAAAAATAAATAATTTATAATTTTAAATAGCAAACACTTATTTTATACCTTACGAAACTCAGTTCCAAATGAAATGGTTTACAACCACTTTTTTTTTCTTTTCCGTTTTATTTTTAGCCCTGGATTTTCTTTCAAATTATGAAGTCTTAAAATATAGAAAATAGATGAAGGTTTCGCCATGTCTTTCACAAACTTATATAATTTCAATTCACTTCAGTCAGGTGTTTTTCAATATTTGTCAAAACGTAACCGGAAATATTGCAGTGGGCACATTTCGTGGCAAGTCATAAAAAATAACATTTCAGGGATATCTACTTTAGGAATGTGAAAAGGAGAAGTGATTAATTCAATTTAGAATATTTTCGCTTAGTATACACGTTGATATGCATAGAAGGTAAAACCGTTTACGTCACTATTAAGCTTTATCTGAAAAATGTGTTATCTAATTTAAGAATCAGGTTTCGAACGTCTCCTCGGAAGCAAACACTTTCAATTAGAAACTAAAAACCGGTATCTTCTCTCTCTTTCAGCGCATCTGATTAATCCGAAGAAATAAATGAAACATCAGCTTTTCTCCTTTGGATTTAAAGCTTATTTTAATGTGAAGTATTTTGACATTTCAAATTACATTCTTTAAAATGATGTAAAAATTAGTATACCTTATAATTCGAAAATTTTTCCACTATTGATAAATAAAAAGTAATAACTACTAATTAAAAATTATTTCTTTTAAATGGAATTTTCTTTACATAAACTTTTACAAAAATCGAGTGCCAATATTTTTTTATTCGCTTAAAACGTTTTCGAGGTAAAGCGAATAGACATAATTATAATTTAGAATCAGGAACTACTCGACCAACTTAACTCGAATTTTGTATTTTGACCTTTGAAATTGCATTATTTAAAATGATGTAAAAATATGTATACCTTAAAATTCAATTTTTTTTCCTACTATTATTAAATAAAGTAATGAAAAATGATAAATATTTATGAAAAGTTATATTTTGAATGGAATTATCCTTGGATAAACGAATTTTTTATTTGAGTGAAAAATATTTTCAAATAATTTAAAAATTTCTCAAGATATGGTGAAATACTCAAAAAGTAAAATTAACAATAAGGGGTTCAAAATTTCGATCTCTCACCTGCCTTAACTATAAGGATCACATTTTCCAGATTTTGGCTACCCCCACATTTTGAACACAAAACCAAATCTGTCAAAAATAATGTATGTTTACCTAGAGAAAGAACGTCTTTGTGTCTGATTTTGAAATTAAAAATATCATCTGCATTAATTAGTATATTTAAGGATGGAACCTCGAATTTTTAAGATTGAGTAATAGTTCGTGAAAATTCGATAATTCGATCAAAAGTTATTTAGGGTGTTCACTTTCTTGGAGCGCTGTACATGTTTAATTTATTTAGATGCATTGGTTGTTAAAATAATTTTAAATTAACCCCGTTTGCGACTAGTGACCTTTTACAGAGATGCCAACTTGCTCCGGTTAGCGAATAAATATGTTCGAGTGGTAGTTTTTTATTTTATTATTTATTTATTTTTTAATGACTGGCACTTGAAACTATTGTCCATTGGCCACAGAAAGTGCCAGAAGTCACGGCGGTGGAGCAGCGTCGCCCACGTCACTCTACCACAGCCCGTTTATAGGGCGGGTCCAGTACCGTCTTTACGCATGGGCACACCCGGGCAGTGCCCGGGGGCCTCAACCACTCAGGGGGGCCCTTGAGAATCTAATTTTTCATAAATTGAATTTTAAAAAAACTAAGAATAAACAACAACGGATAATTTTTAAAATAAATATATTCTCGTGTAAAAAGTGAGCATTTTTTTCTATCAATAGTGATTGTTTATCATGTAAACACCAACAATTTGAATAGTTTAAAAAGTCAACCGAAATTTATTTTTTTTACGTTAAAATGAAGTTTTTCGGTACTCTTTAAGTCAATGTCTCTAAATATGCTTGACCGCCATCCACTCTGTTTAGTATTTATAATGAGTTAAATAAAGTAATAATTGAAAGAGTTTAGAATTGCAGAGCACAATGGGACAGCAACTTTTAAACTGATTGTGTCTGATGTGCAGTGAAAGATGTTTAAATAACCAATTTTTTAATAGTTGGACGAAATAATCCGTACTTTTAGAATTATTTTTTCATTTGTTATACCCTTAAGTTTTTCTAATTTAATTATTTTTTATTAGCTTCTTGGTTTTTCAAAATTATTCCATTATTTGAGGATTGCAACTGATGGTTAGTATCTCAAATCTCAATTTAAAAATAAAAAAAAATGATGCATATAGGGATCCTAAATTATTTATTTAGGACCACACGCTTAAAAATGCTTTTTTTTTAATGCTTTTCATTGAGTGCTTAGGGGTTATAAAAATATGTTTAAGTTAGTTAAAATTATTGCATATCTTAAAAATGCTTTGTTTTATGTATGTGAAGTTTTTTAGTTCAATTTTTAACAGTATGACAAGCTATAGGGGCCCAAAACATTTCTGTGCCCGGGGGCCCTGCTTGCCACTAAGACGGCCCTGGGCGGGTCACATTCACACACAAAGGAGAAAGGACATAGAACACAGATAGAGAGAAAGAAACATCCATGCCTTTCCCGGGACTCGAACCCAGAACCTTTCTGATGCAAGGACAGTTCCCTGCCCCCTACACAAGCCAGTCGGCAGTCTTTTAATTTAAGATTCTCGATTTAGTAAATTAGATTTATCGAGTTATTACTCACCACGTCTTCTATATAATTCAAAGGCTTATGTGATATGCTATCTTGTTACAGTTGAGTCGTTCCTTATTAAGGAACTTCAAGAACTATTCAAAGACGATCAAGTAGTTTCTTTGGTTACACTACTTCTCTCACTGCTTCCAACCAAAAAGACCTAGATGAGGAGCATTTCCATCATGCTGGCTTATCACCCATGATATGCTTTCTTTTTATTTTCAGGTTCATTTGAACCAGTAGTATAAACAGTACTATGTATGTCCATTATGGGTATTTTATGATGAATGGGAAAAGGGCCAGTATTTGGCCTCAGAAGCCCAGCTAAACTGAACGGAAAAGAACAGTTGAGTCATTCAAGTACTGAGATGGTCTTGTTGACCCGGTATTCGTTGGTACATGTTTCTGTTTTAAAAAGTTGAGCTTTTTTAAAGTTGGCAAAATTAACTTAAATTCTGCCAATTTTAGTTTGTAGCTCTTTACCTTTTCTTAAAAATATTTTGTCGCCACCGGAGCGTTGGCATCTCTGCTTTGATTTGAATGGTTGCTTTTTCAAAAAAGAAAAGTAACAGGAATTTGAGAAGAAGAACTTAAGGCAGAAATATGTATTTATTTTGCCATAACGTAAGCATACCTATTCGTTGTCATAGTCTTGTGGATGTTCGAGGCATTGAACATTCGACATCATCATTCGAGGCATGATGGAAAGGTAATCTCCATCATGATTGTAATAGATCATGATTTACTTAAATCATAAAATAGGATTCATAAATCATAAATTTTTTGGCATTTTTATACATGTTTATTTTATTCATTAGTAGCTCTGGTCAATCTAATTTTAAATAAAATTTATAAATTTTAAGATACGAAATGAAAAAATTAAATATTTCTACCGCAAATATAAAAATAAAATTGAAATGACTTAGCAAGTATATGAATATTCAGTAGAATAATTATTAATTAATTATGATGAATTACAAGTCTATAAGTTACCTTAATCCATAAAGCTTCCAATTTACGTAAAATTACAGTAACGGGAAATCTGAAAGTTGCTAATAATTCTGAGCATTCATTATTTTTGTAACTCATCGTAGTTGAAAGCTGCAACAGCCAACTTTAAATGTATAAATAAACTTTAGTTTTCTTATTTTTGTAAATGACTTTCTATATTTTGTAGTTGAGAGTCATCATTCGGAAGTAATTAACGCGATTCAAAAATAATAATACGATTTACTTTTGCTTCTACTTTCATGATGTAGCAAAAAAGTTTATAATATCTGTAACACAAATTTTGTAGCATGTAAGTTTAAATAAAGTACAAATTGTATACCTATGTATAGAATCGTCTGTAAGTAATAAATTAATATACAGTCAGATTTCTATTTAACGTAGTTCCACCTTGCGAATTTCTCTATTTTGCGATTTTCTTCGAGGAACCAAGAACATTTTGAAAATTTCTTCGTAAAATAACTTCCAAATAGCGATGTGAATTTTCTATTTAACGAACTCTTTTTTAAGATCCACTTTCCGTATTTCGCAAAATATTTCGGAATATTTCAAACTTGTTAACGCATTTTATGGGGGAAATAACCTTGAATTGAATTTCGAAGCCACTTAATTTTTAGAGAAAGCAGTAAATTCCCTTTCTGATTTTCAAACGAAGAACTCGGACAAAATTAACGGATTTTATCAGTAGCAATTAAATTTAAGAACGCATGAGGTATGTTCAAAATTGCTTTTATAATAAATGCAGCTATAATTTTATACATAAATTTGCCTTTTTTTTTAGTTGAAAATGTTTGTAGCATGATAGTCAGGCCTGAAAGCGAGACAGAAAAGAGAAAACACTGGTAGTAAGAACTACTTCAAAAATAGTTAATTTTCGGGGGGAATAAATCTATTTGCATTAATAAAAAATGTATGATATTATTTAATTCCCGAGGAAGAAGCAATTTAATATATAAATTCTATCCGGTAAAAAAATTTGGTAGTTAAAGATATTTTATTATTCCCGAAAAAAGACTAAAAATGAAACTTATTTGTTACCAGTTTTTATTCTTTTCCGTCTTGATGTATATGGACTTTCAGCAAGATAGTGTAACACTGGAAAATGTTTTGCTCTATTCTTACCTTCCATGCAGATTTCTTTTATGGTTAAGATTTATAAAATAAATTCTAGATACTAGTTTACAAGATAAAAGTGTATCAATTGCTATTTTAATTATGTCTAGTGTTTATGAATTAAAAACCTGTTTTGTATCGTTTAAGTTTTTCAAAAAGGGATTTTCTTTTTAACGAAATGTATTTGATACAGATACATAGATTAGATAGACAAAATTCTTATAATACTATAGAAAATTCTGCTAGCTATCACTGATGTAATATGTAAGACCAGAGAGGCCAACTTGCTCCGGACAGCAAATATATATGTTAAAGTGGTAGTTTATCAATTGTGATTCTTGGTTTAATAATTTAAATTTAGTAGATTTTTATCCACCACTATTTCTAAATAATTGTAGGCTTATATAATTCACCACTACTTACTACCTTACCTATGCCTATGTCACGCTATACCTTTTAAAAAGCAAGCAAAAATAGTCAAATATTTGTAAAATTTACTTTGTTGCTATTTAACTTTTTTTTTTTTTAAATATATTTTGGCGTGTCCGGAGTAGTTGGCATCTTTGTGTAAGACCCATCCACTCAAATGCAAACCACATTACCTCAAATGTGCTGTAGGTCTAAAAATTCATGGTTCACACTCACACTCCGCTGTTGGGGGAACTTAACTGAACAGAATTTCTCTTTTCTGACTGTCGTTGCGTTAGCGCAACGCTTTCATGAAAAGTAATAAATACCTTTCAGGAAAAAGAGGATGGGGATAAGTGCCGACATTATATATTCTTTGTCCCAGTTACGTACCGGAGAAGTTAAACTTTTTTCTCACAATATATATTCTTTGTAAATCCTTAAACTAAGTGCGAATTTCAAATTACAACTACCACATTAAATTTAAAATAATAATAATAATATTGCGAATAAAATTGCGTCAACAGTAGCAATCCCTCGGGGTCTAATCAGAAGTAAGCTAATCCCTGTAACTTAAATGTAGAGAGCCTCACATTCCTTTAACTCGCCTCCTTTTAGTATGTATTTCCAAACTGTAAATATTCATTAGTGTTTATTTTTCCATTGTACTTTAATTTTACCTTTTTTCATGTACATTATTATTACTTGTAATTTTATTATTGCCTAATAATGGCAAAGTGCCATTTTTTTCTTCTTCTCTCACGAACTCCATTTGCTCCCCAAACTTTAATTTTGACATGTATTAATCCGACCATAAACTTCTCCAGTGGTAGTAGAACAATTACCAAAAAACAATCACATTTAAAAATATGTTTATATTTTGTCCAAGTTTAAATTCATAATCGCTAAGACTATTTTGCTTTTATATATTTGTTGTAATTGTTCGTGTAATTTGTTGTAATGTAGAGGTGGTCAAACTCATTTATAATGGCGAAGCTAAAATAAGCCTGCCTTATTTGCCTATTTTATTTCTTTTCTAATTATTTCAGAATGTTAGAATTTCGGAGTTGGTAGTTGTAATAATAATAAATGCTAATAGTGAAATAATTATACTGCAAATATTTATCTTTTGAAAAAAGAACCTATAGCTACCAAATAACTCTAGACATAGGTAAACTAAAAAAAAAATTGCCCGAAAATTTTCGAAATATGTTAAAAAACTTTCCTATTTTAAAGATAATATCAAAAATTTTATGTTTAAGTGGAAAACAGAGTAAACAAATCTCATAATTCTGAAATTAATAAATACTTTGTTCGTAGTTTGGCAACAAACGTAGATAAAACGATAAACGATTAAAACATTTAGGTCGCCCATTGAAAAATCTTTTTCAATGAATAGAAACATTAAGCACAAGTTCAATGGATCAAAGGCTCTTCACCTTCGACTAGATTTATCTCGTTTATCGTTCGTTTTCTACTTTAATTTCATCTACATACAAGAATCTCAAGGATCTTCACGAGTTTCGTCACACTTAGCTTTCCTACGAGAGCAAAAAAAAAGCAATATTGTGTTATCGTAAATGTTTTAGTGGTGAAAATATAGCCAACATCATGCGATTTTCTTGGAATGTTACCCTCCTCCGCACATGAATGTTACTGAACTTTTTATTTGAAGGCATATTTCAATTTTTTTTCTTCAAAAAATTCTGTTTGCTTTATATCCGACTGGTGAAATATTTTAACTGTATGTCAATGGTTTATCAATAATAATGATATACTAATAAAAAAAATAGATTCTATTCTAGCAATCAGAAACTTGCTATATACCACAGTTATATTTTAACCCTTTAAGGCTGTTTTTCGAAGACTGCGTCATCGTATGAAATAATGCTTTTCAACAAGTAATTTGCTATTTTCATAACTGATGTGAGTTTGTAACAGTTACTCATACCTGCTTGGTCAAATTTAGCCTATCGAAAGCCATCAGTACCTATGCATATTTTGAAAATGGCGCAAAACGTCAATATGGAGAAAAGCTATGGTTATGCGAAAATGAAAGGTGTTTGTGGTTTAATTTTTTTAATATTTAAAAACTAACTCCAATGCTGTCTTGTCTTGACTCGCAAAAATTTGCAAAAACTGTGAATAATGCAATATTTTTGAAAATTTTCATCTCGGTGAAAAATGTCCCTAAATTGGAGATTTCTTAAAAAAGTTTTTATTTTCTTTTATAACCGTCGTTAAACAGTTGACACAATTTTATGGGTTTACGACTACTAATGTTCAACTCCGTAGCCTTGTAATTTTGAACCCAATCCAGAAGACAAGGGAACTCCTGGATCGAGTATTGGGAGAAATTTGCCTCCGTGGAGGACTTTCTGGTGGAGCTAACCCGCATTTGCTTTACATGGCGAGGAAGACCACGAGAACCTCCCACGGTTAGCCTGACTGCAAGAGGACTCTAACCCATGATCTGTCTACCACTGAGGATATTTCACGTCAGCACTGTGGTCGGTGCAAACCGGATGCGGAATTCGTATCGGCTGGGACTCGAACCCGGTTCGCCTCATTGGAAGGCGAATGCTCAATCCCCTGAGCCCCATCGCGGCTTTTTAAAAAAGGTTAATGACTTTTAAAATATTTAAGTTATTTTTTATTCTAAATCCCTGGTAATTCTTCACGGCAAGATGAAATATAGAGTTTAAAATCATCGCATTGCTTCAAGTGCAACACTGCCACTGTGACTTTTTTAATTTTCCTTGGCGACAGAGCTTCAAAAAAACCATGTTAAAGGGCTATGGGAAGCTCATAACCATACTTCACCGATATTTATCAATATTCTGAATAAATATCAATAATATGAGAAAATTGTTATCAGAATTTTTTTTCAACATCTTATTTTTAAATAACATTGATGTGAGTATTATTTTTCATTTTTTTTCCTTTAGGGAAGAGGGAAACTACATAGAGCAGGTGTAGGCATATGAAATATTTATTTCTTTTGTTTGCTTAAAAAATTTTAGCAAATTTTGGCAGATTAGCGAAACCGTGTTACACTTAAATACATAGTTACTGAACATAACACTAAACTGTTATTTAGCAAACTAAAAAACAAGGAGTTAATGGTAGATTTTTGTTTAAGTTGCAATTTTAGATTATTTTTATTCATCGTTTTTAACAATGGGAAATATTGCGATTTGAATGATTATTCTTATTACATAATAATCATTTTTGATTTGCTTTTCTTAATTAATGGAATTGAGCTTTATGTGCTCATTGTTTATTTATGTGTTCACGAAATTAGTGTGGATTCATAAGGGTCGAACAACTGTGGACATGTCAATATTATTCTGATTGCATAGTTCTCATTAATGAACAGCTGAAGTCAGCTTCTGAACATAGGTGGAAGTTAAAAGGAAAGAAACATTCACTTGTACAAACGACCGCATACTTAAAGAGCTCAGTGTGAGTCAGGTATGCGATATTTTCGGTGTGGATGTAATGAGGGTAAGAAGAGAAAAAGTCGCATCCGAACTATATTACTACAAGTTTTGTCACCCATTTACGTGGATGGACCTCAGGTCAGATCTTATACTCAAGTACAAACGACCGTATACTTAAAGAGCTCAGTGTGAGTAAGGTATGTGACATTTTCGGAGTGGATGTAATGAGGGTAAGAAGAGAAAAAGTCGCATCCGAACTATATTACTACAAGTTTTCTCGCCCATTTAAGTGGATGGACCTCAGGTCAGGTCTTATACTCTAGTACAAACGACCGTATACTTAAAGAGTTCAGTGTGAGTCGGGTATGAGACATTTTCAGAATGGATGTAATGAGAGTAAAAGAGAAAAAGTCGCATCTATTTATTTTATCATAGATTTAACAAAAAATGGGGCTACTGTTTTTCTTATTTTTTTTATTTATTTATTTATTTTTTCCCCT
Source organism: Parasteatoda tepidariorum (assembly GCF_043381705.1). NCBI lineage: Eukaryota > Metazoa > Arthropoda > Arachnida > Araneae > Theridiidae > Parasteatoda > Parasteatoda tepidariorum. Next base: position 29,498,392 of record NC_092212.1, on the reverse strand, counting down.
TTTTTATTAGCCACAATCTAATTTGAAATAAAATCATAAAAGCATACTTAAAATTAAAGTGTATTAGTTATGTTAAAATAAAGTGAAAACAAAAACAGTTCTGTTAGATGAAGCATATCCCCATTAATGCGACCACATTATGCTATTTTTTTAAAATTAATAAATGCCTCTGAAAATGCCACTTTTCTGCTCCTTCCACTAAGCTCTTCATTTTTCAATCCTTAAACTAGACCGAAAACGTTGTGAACTGATCTAACCCTTTCACAGTCTGTAACGAAAAATAGGCTCAAAAATGTTAGTTTCCTCTTTACGCTTTTATTTCATTTTCTAAAAGTCGATGTGCTGCTGAATCGGTTAATAAATGTACAGCACGTAAAAAAAAAGAAAGTAAAAAAAGAAAAAAAAAAGTTATCACGCCATAAATAATTTTCGCTCAAATCGGATTTTTACGTACTAAGTGTACTAAATTGTTCCCGAGAGTGACTAAGTTACAAAATTGGACACAAAAACGTACTTTCTTTGAATAAGCATATGTATATATTTTTACATATTTGGATTCGTAACCTTCAAAATATAGGGCAATCTGGGAAATATGGTCCCCATAATTTGGTCAGGCGAGCGATCCAAAGTTCTGACCCCTCAATGTTAATTTCACTTTTTGCGTTTTTAGTCATATTTTTTAACGCTAATTAAGCAATTCAGAAATGAATTGCACCTACTCATAAAACCTGTTTATCCAAAGATAATTCAAGCAAAAAATAACTTCGAATAATTATTTATTATTTTTTATTGTTTAATTTAATTGTGAATAAAAAAAAATTCGAATTATAAGGTATAATTTTCTTCTTCTTTACACCATATTAATCTACATATTTTTCTATAGAAAAATCTAAAGTTTCAACTATTTTTTTTTAGTAAAAGCCGAAAAAAATTAAAATTAATTATTTAAAAAAAAAAATAATTTGGCGACAACGAAGAAATATTTTAATGGGGAGATTAATACTTCAATGTGTTTGTTAACTTATGAGGAATTTGACTTAGAGCCCATAGCGTGAAATTTCATTCATATTTTTTTCGCTAATAGTCGATTTCTAATCCATTTTTTTTTTTTTTAATTTTAAAGTATAACGTTTCTTTTTTTGTCGCCTAAAAATTTATTTATAATTTTGCAAAGAAATTCGAATAAAAACATTTTATTGAACGAATATCGAGTTTATAAAAGTATGTTTCTGATAGAAAGTGATTGCGCATCAGCTTTTTTTAATTTTATTTTTTAGTTTGTTTTTTCAACCACTGGCAAGCATCTTAAAATTTCTCAACTTCTTATATAGAGTCTTAATCTTAAAATAAACTAACTTTAAAATTTGCATAAAGCAATTAAATATTGCAGACGACATTTGTTGCAAACACTGCAAACACCATTTCAAACTATGTAATCTTAAATGAAAAAAGAAAACAAATCCATTTTTATATTTTGAAAATTTCATATTTCGTTCATATTTTGAAAGTTTTTATTTTAAAATTATATTAAAATTTGTATATTTTAAAATTGAAAAAAAGTTTTGGTCCGTTACTGTATCGAATTATTTAAAAGAAAACCTTAAAAAATTATTATCATATTTGCATTTATCTTTGGATGACTGATTTTTATAATTTATGCAATTTTAATTTATTAAATTTTTGATTCACTGAAAATGTTCTTGAAGTATGATAAAATTTTCATAAGAAATTATTTTATATTTTTCGGAAATTTTCGGATACTTTAAAATAAGTACAAAATTTCCAGAGATCATTGTTCACTGAATTGCAAAAATGTCAAAATATTAAAAATTGCTAACATGGATAAGTTTGTAAACATGTCACAAAATTTGTGGCGCCATCTCTTATCCTTAGTCTTAGTAATTTTATAAATTAAGTTTTAATTTAATTAAATATAATAGGATAATTACATAAAGATTAAAAACTTTTTGCAGTGGAAAATAGCTTATTTTGTTAAAATAAGGGAAAAAAATCTATAACAGTTCATAATACGGCATCTGTCTCATAAGATTTTTAAACTTTTATTTTCCAAAATAAATCAAATGCTATTTATGTATCCCTTTTTTAGTATTATAAAATTGTGCCCTTTTTGCAATACTATATAATTTTAAAGTGCAATAATTTTTTTTCTTTTATCAAATACAAAAGTTTAGAAATGTGAAATCAAATAAATTCAGTTAAGATTAGTTTAATATTTATTCTCTAGATGGCGGCAGCAAAGTGTTATTCCTGCAGAATCCTTGAATAAGCTCTTCAAAACGTCATGCAGCCGATTGTAACGCGATTGGCTGGTTTGAGAATTATGTGGGTGAGGTTTGTATTTCTTTGGTGCTAAAGCTGTCTTTTTCTCCGGGAGCACCGAAACGTGATTTCGTTTAGAGGTAGTGTTTTTATATTGTTTGCTTATGTTAAATGATCAGGTTACACGTAAACTATTTGCTTTAGTTTTATAAAATTTGGTTAAGTTTACTCATATTGTCAAAAGATCTGTTTAAAATCTTCATTGTTCAATCTTTTGTGTGCATTCGGCATTGACAGGTGTGCATCTCAATGTGTGGATAATAAATTTGATTTTAAAGACAGGATATACTATCTATGTGCTCTTGTTCTCTTCCAAGTGCATTTAAAATGTGGATTCTAGTTTAAAATTTAAATATTTGTTGCCCTCTTAAGTTTTTATAAGTTTTCTGTTTACATTTATTGCCTACTTATTGTGCTCTACTGATATGTTTAGATATTTCAACTTACCATATATTTCATGTTTTTATTGACTTTTTTCTATAATAGTACTGTTAAAATAACTTTCTACTTAGTTTATGCTTGAAAGCAATCGTATTTACTTTGGTTCATCTTAATTTCATCAATAGTTCATCTTAAATTTTATCAATGATTCATGATGTGCTCACTTAGTTTGAAGTTTAATCTGCATAAATTAAATCATTCAATAATGATAAGTATTCAAACAGATGAGTAAAAAATGACTACATAAAAACCATTGGCATATTTAATCTATCGGATAGTTAAAAATGTATTTGTTTACATTATAGAGCATATCCATTTAACTACATTCTATATTTTTCATATCCTATTTAAGAATGTGTTGGAAAATTTCCTATTATACTAATGTTTTTAATTTTATTATTTTTTGAAAGTTTCTTAGCATATCAGATTTATAATAAGATATATATAATCAGATAACAAAGTCAATATACTAATGTAAGTCAATTTAATTTTTAAATATTTATAACTATAGATTTTTGAGTATTTACTTCTTTTTTAGAAAGGTTTATTTATTTTAATTATAAGCTTTTATAAATCGACCCAGTTTGCAAATTTTTAGAAAATATTAAAAAATTCTGCATATTGCATAAGTTTTTTTTTACTGGATCTTAACATTTCTGCATACTGCTTGCTTAAAAATCTTAAAGTTTCACTCACTGGTTCTCATATGTTTTGTAATTTAAAACATACAAATTGTTTGAAAAATCAAGATTGTATGCAATGAATTTGTACAAATAAAAAAATAACTGTAGCTTTTATTTTGTGACGAAATAAATTGGTAATTAATGTTCGCACAAACTCTTTCCTATTGCAACTTAATATTGTTGCACATATCAATAAATTTCTCAGCAGGCATAGTGTCTATGCTTTTATTTAATTTCGGAGACATATATTCTACTTTTTATGCATGAAAAGATAAAAATTACAAAAACTATCAATTTTGGCTATCATCCGATAATTTTAGCTTTTTTTTAATGTCTCTAATGTGTTTCTATTTAAGTCAAAATTCAAGAAATATTTAATTGTTGAGAATGCCGGTTCTTGATAAATTAAAACCGTTCACTGAAGATATTCAAGGTGATCTGGTAATAATTTCCCCTTTCATCTATTTTTAGAATCCATGTCAAAAGTGAAGTGAAATGTATACATTATTAATATACAATCAATGTGGAAAAAAAAAAATTCTTATTGTATTTCTACTCTAAGCAAGCTATTTTTATAACTTAGTTTAAAAAATTATAAATTGTTATATATTATTCTTCCCTGTAGCTTATTTCTTTGATTTAAATTGATATTAAGCTTAAATTTATTACATTAAAACAATTTTTTTTTATTTCTATAAGTATAAATAAAGTAAAACTGCAGAAACTGATTTGTAAATAAAAAGAAAAATAATTGTATAAATAAAAAGAGTAAAATATCATAAATAAACTGATCTCTTATGTTTTAGAATTTGTCATCCTCTTTAGTGATTTGTTTAATTTTGATAGTAAACTTGCATTTGTATTGGTTTAAATTAGTAACCTTCATGCGCAGACTTTTTTTAAAAATTTTTAATAAGCAATGGTTCTAATTTAATTATGCAGAAGTCTAATATTTAATTATACATGCAAAATTGAATTTTTTTTAGTAATAACAAGCATTAACTTAGTCAGTCCTCATTCTTGAAATTTTGGTGTTTATTATTTATGTTTTCAGTATCTATTCAATATCTATTTTTATAGTGTATAGTAACTATTTAGTTTTATAGTGTATAGTTTAAATTAATCTTATTTTATCAGCTCTAATGCAACATAAATAAAGTATCTACCACGCTGTATTATTAGTAAGTTTAAAATTCAATTGTAGTTAAGAAAACAAAATATGTAAAAATATTTTTTTACACATAATTAAGTTACTTGCTTTTCAAAAATTAACGAAAATGTTAAATTATTTTCCATTTTTGATCAATATATTTTGGTACAAGCATATAAGAAGGATCTTATTTCCTAAAATTTACTTTGAATTTTTATTAATTTTGTTTCTATTTTTCAACTGAGTTAGATAATTAATAAGAAAAAACAGCTTTGTAATTAAGGTTTCATTATTATTTATAAATCGAGGGAAATTTTTTTTCTCTAAATTTCCCACATGTTTGTAGTTAAATAGTCGAATTATTTTATTACTAATTGAAACATTAAGTTAGAAAGCTAAAGAATACAACTTAAAATTTTTGTATAAAGTATTTCTAAGATACTAAAATTAAATGACTAATAAAAATATTAATTATCTTTTCAATTTTTGGCATGATGGCAAATAAATTGACTCTTTTTTTTTTTTAATTATTGCTTGGAAGCTCTTGTTCTTTTTATATCTCTGTGAGGTCTTCAGAATTGTCTTTGTCGTTTTAAAAAAAAAGTTTCATTGAAACAAAAATTAATCCCTTCTGTATACTTTTTTTATTGTTACTCAGATGTGCATTAGCATTTACCTTCTTTTTTTAAATTTTGAATTCAACTTCCGGAAAAATAAACAATCAATAGCAAAATCTCTTTCTGGTGAGTACTTTTCGAGGGAAATCAACAAGCTTTGGTCCATTTGTCATTCCAGAAAATTTTTACTATTAGTATAATGGTTTGTGTTTTTCTAACTTAGTAATATTATTAGATTTTTTTTAAGGCTTTACAAATACTTTATTTTTATATGATCATTATCAGATATAATTTTTTTTAGTTTCTTTCACAATAGTGTTAGGAGACATGATTTAATTTGTCAAAGCTGTCAATTCTTCTTGATTTCATTTTGCCTCCTGAGCTTTCTAAGAATGCTCTTTTAAAGTTAGCTTAATTGTTACTTTTATTAACTTCTCAGAGATATATTATCATTTTAATATTTCTTCAAAAAATGTCCATTTCGTGCGGTACTTTTGCAATTTTAAACTTATTGATTGAAATTGGTCGAACATCACTAATTTTCCATTCCAGATTGTCGACTAATATGGTAGAAGTATACCACCAGATAAAAGTTTTAAAAAAAGTTATGCGTTCCTGGCTTAAAGAGTAACATTTAGTTATTATTTAAAGTCAAAGATTAAAAAATTATATTTTTATCTTTAATCTACACTGAATTGTGTTATTATAATGAATGTTATCTTATTATTTTAGTGCTAGGTAATGATGATGTCCGCGGATGGTTCGTATATGGAGCAGGAGGAAGAGTGGGAGCGTGAAGGATTACTCGATCCAGCTTGGGAAAAACAGCAACGAAAAGTATGTGAGGCTGCAATTATTTTAACGTTTATAATCACATAATATGATTTACTAACTAATTAAACACAAATTTCTATTCTATGAAATTTAAGTAAAGCTCTTGCGTAAAATGCTTAAACCAATTCTTAACTCTTAATTCTTTATGAAAAATGCTTAAACTCTCTTCAATTTATTGCTGTAGTTAAAAGAATATTTTACATTTGAATTACTCCCTTAAATGAATAGGTAAATGAGTAAGCTTCACGTAACAAATTAAGGTTTAATTGTAATTCAATTTTTTAGGCGATTATTACGAAATTGTTTTACAAACTTGATGACGTCAATGACAAAATTGTTTTACAAACTTAATGAAGCCAATTGTAAAATTGTATTACAAACTTAATGAAGTCGATTACAAATTTGTTTTACAAACTTAATGAAGTCGATTACAAATTTGTTTTACAAACTTAATGAAGCCAATTACAAATTTATTTTACAAACTTTATGAAGTCAATGACAAATTTGTTCTACAAGCTTAATGAAGTCAATGACAATTGTTTTACAAACTTAGTGAAGCCGATTGTAAAATTGTTTAAAGTGTAAATTTACGTGTGAGCAAATTTTAGCAAAAAATGTGTTTTGTTGAAGGATTCATAAAAGCTGAATAGAAATTAATAAATTTGTGTCTTTAGACCAAAGAGAATTTAGTTCTTATATAAAGACAGGTTCGCTATTTTAAATCAATCAATTTTTAAAAAAAAAAAAATCTTTGATTTTAATCAAACTATAAATTTTTTAAGGAAATCATTGATGGAAAGTATTTTTATGTACAGTAGATTAAAAGGATAATATACTTGGGAGGAAACTCCATAAGTAATTTAAAGTAAGTTCAGGCAAACCTAGATAAGTTCAGGCAAAACCTAGATAAGTTCATGCAAACCTCTAATACTGAAAAGATATTTTCATGATATCAAAATGAAAATTAATTATGAGAGGATGACACATCGAGAAAGTTACCTTCCTTTAATTTGTTTGCATTTTGATATTATAAAAAATATTTTTTGTCTGATTTTGAAACTTCATGGATTATTTAAGGTTTGCCCTAACTTTTTTTTTTTTGTACTTCATATTTTAAATTAGTTATAAATATGAAACAGAATTCACAATGAAAAGTTTCTCTTGTGTCATAGTGTCTTCTTAATTTTTTATTGAATTTAAATTCTGATGGCCATGCATTTTAAAGCAATAGCAAGTTTTGTTTCTCCATTATTTAAAAAGGGATGTGGAATATTCCTGATATTCTTTATATTTGTCATTATTTTTTAATAAATTAAAATGTTTTTGAAGATTGCAGCCGGGAATGAATTAGTGGCTTTACATTATTAGTTATAGGATATATAATAATTTTGAATCATTAAATTTTTATTTCTGTAAATTTGTGACCTTCATTTGCAGACTTTTTTTAAAATTTTTAATAATCATTGGAATTTATAGGACAATCATTCCAGAACATACTGCATTAATTTTAAATCGTTAAATTTTTAAAAGAAGACCCTTAAAAGACAAACTTTACTAAAAAATTTTAAATAAATTTTGATGTATTTATATATTATTCCAGTTATTTAATACATACATTTTATTTGCACACACATTATTTTGTACCATCAAAAAAAAAATTCTGTGAAAAATTTGCTTAAAATTGCTAAATTTTACATTTTAAATGCAAATATTTCTTCATAAAGTTTTTAATAATTAAATCAGAATATTTAAAAATTGATTTTTTGTAATTTTTAAATTTTTTTTTTTTATAGATATTTTGTTCCCTTTATTCCCAAAATTGTGGGGAAAATTTCAAATGAAACAACAAATTTTTATTTTTACAAATTTTTACTTATCTGAAATTCTAGGGGAATCAATGTTTCTTTCAATTAAATGTCAAATATTTTAAACTCTCCACATTCGAGTTAAAGAAAATCCTTATTAGAAATTGAGAAATACATATGTTTATTAAAGGTGTTTTATGACCAACATTAAATAAACCAAGTACAAGTTTCATAATTTTAATCATAGCTTATCTTGTTCCGAGCTTCATACCATAATCTTAACTATGTTCTTTTTTTCTATTAACGATATTTTATTCTTTAAAAGCATCTACTGTAAAGCATTTGTTATCAGTCCTGCTTCACAGTAATAGTCTTCGTACCTATTTATAAGTACCGCCCACTCCGCCAAAGATTTTTATGCTATTTTAAGAATCTTAGCCTTACTATGTCATTTGCCTTCAACATTTTTTATTTTATGAAAATGATATAAAATCTCTTTCATTGACCTTCGCCATTTGCTTTTTCGCAGCTTTGAAATAGAATTTATTTATTCCATTTTTATTTACAATACACAACTTTAACTATTGATATTTTATATTAAAATTATTTTCAAGGGTAGGAATTATAATTGAATTCATTGTGTAATAACTTTGTTCCTAGATAATTAAGTCACAGACTACGAATTAAACACATTCTTATTATTTTTTTTTTAAATTTTTTTAATTATGCAGAGATGCCAACTGCTCCGGACAAGCCGGAATAATTAAATAAACGGTAATTAACTACAAAGAAAATTTTGCAAATATTTGACTATTTTTGCTTTCTTTTTAAATGGTATAGCATTACTTGAGCTCCATCAAGTGGTGAATTATATAAGCCTACGAATTTTTTAGAAATAGTGGTGGATAAAAATCTACTAAATTGAATTTATTAAACTACGAATCACAATTGATAAACTACCACTTTAATATATATATTTGCTGCCCGGAGCAAGTTGGCATCTCTGATTATGCCAAGCGAGTTAGCGTAACTTAAGTGTGTTAGCTTTATCTTTGATAATAAAGTTAAAATCGTCCCTTTCTTTCTACTCATGGACTACAAATTCAAAACTTGCTTATTTTTATATTTTGTTTAAAATAAAACAACAAATTAGCATAGGTTACAAAGAAATACTCTTAATTCTTTAAAAAAATTTACATAGGCTATAAAATATAACCTTTGCATTCCTTGAAGTTAAAGTGTTTAGATGATGTTTGGTAAAAAATAGTCTGATCAAAACTCACTAAAATCGTCATTTGCAAGATTTTTCTGTCATTTTGGTTTCAAGAAGGTATTGGTATGTAGGGTAAATTATAATTTTTGTTATAATTGTGTAACTCAGGAAGATCGTGTTTTACAATAGTATGAAGTCAACTTTAATTTTTCTTTTATTTTAACAGTTTAACATTAATATTTAGCATAAATATGAAATCACTACAAAGTAAATATACTTGGGAAAAAGACACAACTTATAAGTTATTCGTGGTATAGTAGAACAATGTAAGAATATCATTGCAATATTTATTTTCTACTGGAGCTTGAGGTTACAAAGAGATAAATCGCTTTTTAGTTTTTTTTCTTCTTTCGAATTTGGCATTTTTGCATCAAACTGTTTCTTGACGTTGTTTCCAGGTTGGTCTTTTATGCGTTACTGAACTTTTCACTTGATAGCAGTATAATACAAAAAAGAAAAATCTTATTGTCAACCGCGACTAAAGTTTCTTTCTCTTGGTATTTCCACCAAGAAACAACTTAAACACGTGGCTTATTCTATTGCTTCAAGCCTTCCGGTTAAATTGCGAATTCTAAATATCGATAGCCATATTTTATTTCGTCATTGCTTGATTTTTTATCAAGGATCGTTTTTTTTTTAAAAAATTCTTTTAAAAAAATTATTTGTGTATTTTAGTGTACTCAATAAAAACTTTTTCCCGTTAAATCTGCAAAAGGCTGTATAATTTTATTTTAATTTCACTTATTTTATTTGGAATACTCTGTTGTCAAACTTAAAAAGTTGCTTCGAGAGAATTAATATTGCAACTGTTATTTTTCATCAATTAATTTTTTCCGTACATTCTACACCGAGAGAGATGTGCTCCATTTTTCCTGCATTCTTTGGATTCTAATTTAATTTTTCGTGAATACGCCCAACGCATTTTTTATGGATAAGAAAATGCCATTTTTAAGGTCTTGTGCACTTTCGAATACGGAACTGCGGCTTGTAGCGTCCATTTGTTACGCTCCACAAATATTTAATTGACATCTTAGCGTTTCCGAGACACTTTATTGTGAGACTCTGCTTTCAAGGTCATCTCTAAGCCAAAGTCGAGGACGGTGAACTACCTTGAACATCTTCAAAGATGTGCACTATATGGAGATGAAGTCGATTATTTTAACATCGTCGTGACCGAAATTCCGAGAATCTGGTTTTCTTTTCGTTCACTTTTTTATGCTTGAGATCGTGAGGAACCGTTCCGTTTGTAGGAAATATTTACTGGTTTTGACGTAATATTCTAATGAACAAAAATTTTCTAGCTAGAGTATCTTGTTCCAGATCTTAAAATAGTTATAAGTTTTATCTATTTTCTGTATCACGTTTTCATTAAATAATTCATGAAGTGGTTGTGACATAGAGGAAACATGCGGCAATATGCTTTTCTATTGGCAAATTTGAAGTCGATTGTTACAACTGTTCGTATTTGTTTTGATAAAGAACAAATATTTTGAAATTATTTGTTTTATTTTAAACTAGCGGCTTAACTGTTACATAATTTATGTGTTGGGCTTTTATCGTTTGCGGATCCAAGGAATAAATATGCTCATCGAATCGAAATCGTATCGAATAATCAAAAGTTTTAGTTGCCTCGATAAAAAAATTATAAAATTTAAGGAATTTAAACGAATTTTAATGTTTTTAAATTATTTATATTAGTTTTGCTGACTATCTGTTGGATAATTTGCTTTTTGGTTAGTTCGATACAATTGTTCAGTTTGCAGATCTCAGGAATAAACATGCGTATCGTCAAGTAAAAATCTGTATTTTATCTACTTCTTATGATAAAAATGAAATGTTTTATAAAATTTAAAGAATTCAGTATTTCTAAATCATTTGTTTTATTTTAATTTTACCCCGTAACTGTACCATAATATACTACTCTGTTTTATTGTCGTTTGCGTATTCCATAACATGCTGATACAAGTGAAAATTCGTATCGAATGTTCAAAATTTTTTTGTTTTGATATAAAACAAATTTTATTTGTATTTAAAGAATTTAATTAGATTTCAATATTTTAATTTATTTACACCATTTTAACTCTATAGCCTGAGTGAGGGAGATAGTTTACTATTCAGTTGTTTGTCGTTTGCAGATCCCAGGAATAAACATGCTGATCCTCAGGTGAAAATTAGGTCATTCTGTTTTCTCTTGATCTGCAGGTGGGGAGACATAAAAAGCTCAAAAAGAAAACGAAATGTTGGCGTGCATTTTTCGCAATGTTTTGTCATTGTGCTTGTTCGCATTCCTCCAAGAACCTTCTCACCTGAGATTTAGCCTAAATTTTATTTGTATGCTGAATTATTTTTAGTCGTTAAATTGTCGACGCTTATATTTTTATACGTGTGATTAAACACTAAATTATTGCCCCACTAATTTTTAGCAGAGTAGTTTCACATTAATATTATTATAAAAAAACTTTTAGTTAAAGTTAAGTTTTTTTTTAGAAGGTGAATAGAGGTTCATTTTAATAATCTTTATGTAAACTCGTTCAATGTTTTAAATTGTACTCATAAAATAAGTGTTATATCAGGGTCTGTTGATTTAAATCAGCATGATTTAAAATCACGATTTAAATCATGATTTAAATCAAATATTTTTTTAAAAAAATCATTGATTTAAATCAACAGATTTTTTTAAAAATATATATTGATTTTAAAAGTTAGAAAACAGTGTTTTAAATTATTGATACTTTAATTATTTTCTTTTCTTAGTTTTAANGTGTTATATCAGGGTCTGTTGATTTAAATCAGCATGATTTAAAATCACGATTTAAATCATGATTTAAATCAAATAATTTTTTAAAAAAATCATTGATTTAAATCAACTGATTTTTTAAAAAATATATATTGATTTTAAAAGTTAGAAAACAGTGTTTTAAATTATTGATTCTTTAATTATTTTCTTTTCTTAGTTTTAAAATTTATTTTAAATAAATTGCTGCATTAATTAATTTTAGTTAACGAATTTGCTTTCTTCCTCGATGTGTGTTAAATTCCAACACATTTGGAATTACATTTTTAAAAATCTTTTGATTCTTGAGATTCAAAGTACAGATTAAAGTAAACATTTAGTGCTGTCTTAATATAGGCTTGCATAGCTGTAGAAAGTAATTAATAAACATGAATTTTTTTCAAAAAAAAAAATGCAAATAATGTTGAATACAACTCAACCTTTTGATTGAAAAAGCATGGAATTAAAATCTACATTATATTTTATTGGTGGAAAATGTATATTTCTAAAGCTTGAGGTTATATCAAAAGAAATTACCCTAATATGCCAAAAATAGGAAGAAAAAAAACGCTGATGAATTCAGATATTTTCTTCCTGAATCGTGATTCTTCGTAATTCGGTAACTTCTCTATGAAGATTCACTGCCAGTGCAGGTTCAGGTTGATTTAATAATTCCTTGTATCACAAAAAATCCATAACCTTGCAAAATAAAGCTACATAAGTCTAGAGCTGTCTAAATTCATTATACAGAATTACTGTATATTATATTTTTGCTATGCTAATTTTCATAAGACTACAACTGAAAAAATAATAACATTCCTAAAATATATTAGCCTTAACAAAAATTAATTAGAATTTATTAACGGTTTAAAAATAAAAATAAAAGGTCGTGCACAATTTTTAAATTTCATTGTCAACAGGGATGCAAAAGCTTTCATTTAATATTACAGTGAATTCGCGATAACTCGAATCTGATAGGACTGACGAAAAACTTCGACATATANAGGTCGTGCACAATTTTTAAATTTCATTGTCAACAGGGATGCAAAAGCTTTCATTTAATATTATATGGAAATTTTACATTAAAATATTGACGTCTTTTCATCACGATTTAATAAACTACCACATAATTCGAAAAAATTCTAAACGCTCACAAATATTTTTTAAAAAAATAGTAAAATTGTATTACATGTTTTAATGTTACACTGGAGATTTTCAAAGAATTATAAAATACAAAAAAAAGGCTTAATTTTCTCTATTTTATTGTGCTCTAACTTGTCTGCTACTTCAACTATTTTAATATAAATGCTTGCAAGTTTTAACCAGGGTTAATGTTGTTTTTTGTGTTCTATAATTATCACCGAAGCTTTATATTTTTTTAATATTACCTACAGCGTATAAATATTTCAGACGATTCGACCAAAAGCCAATTTTTATAATATTTGGGCAGTGTTTAGATGTTCAGCTACAATTGCAGTATCGATTCAGTAACCAAAAATGTTGAGCAGTAGTTAATAACCAAATTATCAGAAGTAAAATATGCTTTATCCTTTTCACATTAAATGCATTTTAAGTTCTCATTAAAAGTTCTTTTTTTCCCTATGGTAACTGCAAATAACGTTTTAATTATGTATTCGCCCGCCATAAATTTAATCAAATGGAAATCTACTCGTACACTTTTGCTTGAAAAAGTATGGGAAATGTTCAAGAAATCATTCCAAATAAAGATTAATGATTACGGAGTTCATAGCACTGATTCTCTCATTCAAGTGTTCAACGAAGAATAAATGCTCTGTATTCCAATTCTGGCGTTATCGTAAATCAAGTGATCATTCTCAATAAGTCAGCCACAGGCGACATGACCAATTAAAGCACACAGTGTCATGCGTACGGTGCCGTTCGCGTGACTTTTCAGTCGTTTCAAATGTTTCGAAGAAATATTATTCGTGTTGACTTTGGGAATGGATATCTTAGTTTTTAAATTAAATTGAATTATTCATTTAGTATATTTAACTGGAGAAGAATAAAGTATTGGATGACATCCTGCTGATATTTTACATTATTACGAATATTAAATATCAGGAATACATATTACTCGCTATTATTAGGACAAGATTTTAACTTAATGAGCATTTTCTCCATGTTTAACACTATATAACTAAATTTAAATCAGTGTTAATCTGTTACTAATTATTCGATTATGAAACTGTAAATTTAAAATGAGTATATTTTTATATTTCCTTTATTTAATTCAAACAAATTAGCTCAACTTAGAAAAAATATAATATTTTAATTAAAAAATAGAAGTATTAAAAATTATCGTTTGCACTTTTTGCAGATGCTAAAAGTATGCTCTCCACAAATAGCCTTGCTGCAGTAGTTGCATGCGTATTTTTTAATCTGCGTTTCTTAGATGGAAAGAAAGCACAAATTCTGTGTTTGTTGGCCGCACTTTTTGTCATGTCTTCTGCGGCCTTTAACAATATTCAAAAGATCTTCAACGTTTTATTTTAATGGAACTAAACTTCGACTGTTAGTCGACGATTACAGTAAATTTCGAAAAGTAACAAGTGTACAGCAGTGTTTATCACCTTTGGATAATTAATTTGTTATGAAGGTATTGTAAGCGTGGTAATGTAAGCACAACAAAAATAATAAAAAAGAAGTTTTCTAGAATTAAGGGTTATATTCAAAAGTTTTATTCGCCTCATTGAAAGATTTGCAGAAATATTAAGCGATATTTATTTATATTCTTAGTTATTATTTTTTAAAAATAGTTTGCTTCTGCTATATTTATTATAACAGAGAATTTTTAAAGGTTTTGTTATTCCCGACATTCAAATTAATCTTCAGCACTTTTATAAAGTTATCCTAGAAGTGTATGCATTTTTTATGTAAACCCTAGAATGCAAGTTCTGCGACCGTATAACACTTAATGATCTTTCCTTTTTGTTTTGACCAGAGCTCTGGAGTGGTAAATAAAATTTTACGCCCTATTAAAATTTTCACCAAATTCTTTGAAATTATAAATTTTTTAATTAATTGACTATAAAATATATGTATTAATCATTCTAATAAAGATTTTTAATAATTTGTGCAACGGTGCAAAAAATTATAAATATTTTACCTCAATTTTTCTTAAAATCTGCCCTATCTAGTAAGAGCTAGTTTATTTTACTATTTTTTTGATTTGTGAATTGCGACTGGGAGGAACGAAACAATAAATGAAAACTATATTTGACGAATAAAAGAAAAGAACACCGGTATTAAATTAGTAATAAATAGTCAGTCATTGTTTAGTATGATTCATGGTATTATTTTTTATAGTCCGTGACCTGATGTAACCACGAAAAACGAAATAAAGCTACGCAGAGAATCGCTCAAGGTTCAATAACTCTCGCTATTGTGCTCAATGGAGAAACTATCGCATAAATGTAAATGGATTTGTAATGTCACTTTATAATTTGTGTTCAATATTTAAATTATCTCTCTTTTTTATGGAATTTTTTTAAAAATATAAAACTCATTTACCAGAACACTTTTTAATGTCCATTATTCTCTCGTTTGCTTATTTGCATAAATTGTAGCATATCCTGACGATAATTTTAAGTAATCAACGTTTGCATTTAGAAAAGATAGTTTTTTCAAAAAATTAATATCTAAATACGAAAAAAAGTAAATTTTCATTTGTTTTTGTGAGATGAGGAATACAGTTTTGTTATTTTATTATGAAAGTTTAAAAACAATGAATTTATCATTTTTCTTTTCAAAACTTATAAACTACTGAAATAATAACATTAAAAGCACTTTAATAGCAACTGTTATCATTCTGTAAACCCCGGCATTAAACATCTAATTTGCAATTAATCATATGATTTGCAGTTTTTAAAATTTTTATTTTATTGTCAACGTTTCTTTATGCTGCACTGACAGAGATGCCAACTGCTCCGGATACGCCAAAATAATTAAAAAAAAAACGGTAAATAATTGCAAAGTAAATTTTGCAAATATTTGACTAGTTTTGCTTGCTTTTTAAAAGGTATAGCATGTTGTAAATATTATTTAGTGATGATAGCCCTGGATGAATTATATAAACCTGTGAATTATTTAGAAATAGTGGTGGATACAAACCTACTACATTGAATTTATTAAACCGTGAACTAAGATTGATAAACCACCGCTTTAAAATATATATTTATTGTCCGGAGCAAGTTGGCATCTCTGCACTGATGCAAACTTTTTATAGCAAAATAACCAATGTTGCAAATGTTCCAAATGTGAACTTTTCATAAAATATGCGTTTAAGTTTATTCTTTTTATTTTACTGTTTTTTTTATTGCCACCGATTCTTGATGCTGTACTGATGCAAACTTATAAAGAGTAGAATAAAAATATCCAATGCTTCTTCCTTAGCCTCAAATGTTCTACGTTTGTGTGTGAACTTTTAATTTATAACTTCTATCATGTAATTAAGTTCGTTCCATAAATTTTACAGATTTACTTGGGCGCAAAATTACTTAACCGACCGAGAAGACTCGATAAGCTTTAAGAATGCATTACGAAGAACCGTTAATGGTGTGTTGAGACTGCCAAATCTGTGGAGAGAATTCGATTTACACATTTAAATGTTCATCGTTTTATGAGAAGGTCACATATCAAACATTTGTAACTGTCAAGAAACATCATAAAAATTTGATTTTTATAATTTATTATTTTTTAATGTTTTTGTACTTAGGCTCTCAGTTCCGATTAGTAATTATCAGCTATGTTTGAAAATATTTAAATGTTTTATTTTAAAATTTTTTCGATAAACTTTTTTGTGAATTTTTTACTAAACGTCTAATATGTTATTTTTACTGACATTTCTTAATACAGCACTAAACTTCTGTTGCTAACTTGAACATCAATAAAATCAAATCAATCACGCGTTTGATTGTTTTATTTATTTTTTATTGTATTCGACATATAATCATCAATGATGAATGAATTGCTGACATTTTCATACATTATTAATTGATCGATCTCCTTTAAAATAAAAAGATAAATAAATTACGATAAATTATTTATATGAATCCCATATAGAAAATTTTTCGACCGAAAATTTATCGATGAATAATTCTTTAAATTCATGTATTTTTAAAATTAACAATAAATTATTATTAATTTAAAATAAAAAGATAAATGAATGCCGTTAAATTATTTATATGAATCTCATATCAAACATTTGTGACTGTCAAAAAATTTAATAAAAATTTTAATTGTATAATTTATTATTTTTTTAATGTTTTGTAATTAGGCTCTCAGTTCCGATTAGTAATTATCAACTATGTTTAAAAATATTTAAATGTTTTATTTAAAAATTTTTTTCATAAACTTTTTTGTGAACTTGAACATCAATAAAATAAAATCAATCACACGTTTGATTGTTTTATTTCATTTTTTGTTGCATTCATACAAGCAATTCATTCATCAATGATGAATGAATTGCTGACATTTTCATATATCATTAATTGATCGATCTCCTTTAAAATAAAAAGATAAATAAATTCCGATAAATTATTTATATGAATCCTGAATAGAAAATTTTTCGACCGAAAATTTATGGGTGAATAATTCTTTAATTCATATATTTTTAAAAATAACAATGAATTATGATTTATTGTTTATTAAAATAAAAAGATAAATAAATGCCGTTAAGTTATTTATATGAATCCCATTTAAAAATGTTTCGACCGAAAAATTAACGATGAATAATGTTTATCATTTTACGAGAAGGTCATATATCAGACATTTGTGACTGTCAAAAAATTTAATAAAAATTTGATTTTTATAATTTATTATTATTTTTTTAATGTTTTGTAATTAGGCTCTCAGTTCCGATTAGTAATTCATCAGCTATGTTTGAAAAAATGTAAATGTTTTATTTAAAAAAAATTTCCATTAACTTTTTTGTGAATTTTTTATTAAACGTGTTATATGTTATTTTTACTGACGATTCTTAATGCAGCACTAAACTTCTACTGCAAACTTGAACATAAATAAAATACAATCAATCACTCGTTTGATTGTTTTATTTCATTTTTTGTTTTATTCTCACATATAATCAATGATAAATGAATTGCTGACATTTTCATATATCATTAATTTATCGATCTCCTTCAAAATAAAAAGATAAATAAATAAATAAATTCCGATAAATTATTTTTATGAATCCTGAATAGAAAATTTTTCGACCGAAAATTTATCGGTGAGTAATTCTTTAAATTCGTATATTTTTAAAATTAACAATAAATTACGATTTTTTTTAAAAAATATATGATTAACAAGCCGGTTCTTTATAAATAAAATCGTAATGCATTTTATTTGAAATTATTTACAATCTGTTTACTAATGGAAAGATAACATAGAAACATAAAAAAGCAACTAGATTGATTTGATTTCTTAAAAATAGAAATTAAGTCACTTTAAAAATTAACGGCTACTTAAAGTGACTGATATGATTTTTTTAAAAATAGAAATTAAGTCACTTTAAAATTAATGGCTACTTAAAGTGACTGATTTGATTTCTTAAAAATAGAAATTAAGCCACTTTAAAAATTAACGGCTACTTAAAGTGACGGATTTGTTTTCTTAAAAATAGAAATTAAGTCACTTTAAAAATTAACGGCTACTTAAAGTGAGTAATGAATTATATTGCTTATTTATTATGTTATTCTCCATTTAAATTATCAGGTATATGCTCCCATAAAATGACCTCACGTTTTGAAAATAACCATGAATGAAATTTCACATTTTCTTGGATTTTCATCGGTTGGTATGTGGAGTTCGTAAAAAAAGTGAGATAAGGCAGTTGATTCACCTGCAAAGTAGGTGTGATTTTGAGTCATAAATATTAAACAATGTCGGCCAATGTCTGGCAGCTATTTTCTGGAATTCAAGTTTAGATTTTAATTCTGTCGGCCTCGTGCATACTTTTAAAGCTAACAAACAAATTTAGTTTCGAAGAATTTTAAAGAAAAGTGCCAGGATTGTTGCATTTAAAACACTTTTAAACTTTTATTTTAAATATGTTTAAAACATTAAATGACATGTTTTTTTTAGCATTATTATACTGTGTCTTTTAAATTCAAATTATATTTCATTTAGAGATGTTTTTAAGAAAAATAGAACGTGTGAAGACTATACAAAAGCTCTTTTTTTTTTTTTGGAAATAAATAATAAGTGTATGTTTAATTTTTTACTTTATTTTTTAAATATTTTTTTTTAATTTTTTTTATTTTTTATATATATCTATATGCTTGCAACAATAGCTAGAATGGCAAAAATTTACAACCCCTAAGTCTGTTTGCTACTTATTTACATTTCTTCTAAAACTATTAAGTGCTAAAATTTTTCAAGGTTTTTTTTTTCTTTTTAAATTTGTATATATTTCTGGCAATACTTCATTATCGTTGTAGTTAAGTCTATAAAAAAATACTCCTAGAAATTGTAGAAATATTTTTAGTAATTTTTTTTTTTTTTTTTTGAATATATAGCTGTGTACTCAACTGCTGGATTAAAACAAAATGTTTTACACATTTGGCTTTGTACACACCAAAATTATTTTGCTAAATACGAAAAAGGTTTAGAATAAAGAGAAAAAAAAGTTTTAATTAAGAAATCGTTTGGGTGATACTAAAGTAGGAAAATTTGTAACTGCATTCTAGACTCTTGAAAAATAACTTCGATTTATATTTTGAAATTAAATTTGTTAAAAATAATTTTTTGTTCACATTCAAAATCTAAAACTACTTTTAAAATATTTATATCGTAAGCGTTAGCAGTTTAAGGATTTAAAAGAAAAAAGAATTTTTCTTTCTAACTTTTCTTAAGAAAAGTTAAGATAATAATTTAGTTTCAATTTTTAATTGAATATTATTTGATTGACTTATTAACACTGAAACGCTTATTTTGTGAAAGTTCCAAAAAATACTTAAATTGGCCTTTGTTATTTAAAAAAATAATCGATGCTAACTTTCTATTTTTAATGAAGATTGCATACAAAGTCAGATGTTCTCTATTGTTAAAATTTTACTAGGATAAGACGAGTTATCAAATTGATCTTTTTGTTCTAATTAGGCTAGAAAAATAATATGCAACAGCATATGGCTTGGTAACCGTATCAAATTTAGTAATAATAATACTTTAAGTACAAATTTGTTGATACCATGATAAGCGGTTGCATTGTATACATTTTTGATCACATAAACAATTCATCTTTAATATTATAGATAAAAATAATCAGATGGTTGATTTACTTTAGACTTATGATAAAAACCATTAATCTATTTCGTAAAAAAAAACAATGTTTATTCTATATTATTTTTTTTACTATAATTATATATTAGATTTTATGCTTTAAAAAGCTTAATTAAACATTTTTGTAACTAAATTAAGTAGTTAGATTATCTAATAGTCAATCAATTAATATGCTTAGTTTATTGAATGCATCATATAGTTTTCGAAGAAAAATTCTTTAAAAAGTTTCCGACTTAGAACAAATGTTCTGTATTTTAATGGAGTTGAATGAAATTATCAATGAATAGTCAATAAATTAATATGCTTAGTAACAATACTTATGAAGTATTGTTACTGAAAGAATGATATCTTTCTGCAAGATATTTTTAATAATAACAAATATATATGTTACTCATTTAAAGTAACAGAAGTTGTTGTGCTGACGAGAAAAAAAATTGTATATATATATTTTAAATTCGATGTATAATATTTTTTTATTTCTAATATGGGTGATATTCTGTTATTTGGGGGGAGGGGAATGCACTAATTATTCCCTTTTTCGCATTTTGTAAATCACGATTACATTAAAAAATCAAAATTCGTGAACTACCGTAAAAAATATAAATGGATTCATTGAAAAGGGGTTACGAGATTCTATTGTTGTAATTAATATGGTGCTAAAAGCAACTGATTTTAAAAACTGTGGAAATCAATAGCTATATCTGCCCTCCCTCAAAAAAAATCGACAAAAGCATTGCCCAAAAATTTGACTATCTGAATGTGCAATTCATATTTCCTATATTTCCCATATCCACGTGAAAATCAATAACTGCCAAAAGAACAATCTTGAACACTACATGGATTTACGATACTATTGGCGATACTATATAAAGACAATAGAAAACCAGAAGCGTTTCTCTACAAAAAAAAAAAGAAAAAAAAATCTTTCGATAATTTCTGCAGGAAAGAAATCCAAAATTTTTATTTCTCAGAGGAAAAATCTTCCTGCAAGAACTCTGTAACATTCTGCTACAATATCGCTGTGTCGCAGCGATTCTGTCATAGTCTCGCAAATGGATGTGAAAAAACTATTTCAAGAACGTTTCTAAATCGTTTGCTGAAAGAATGATATACTTATATAAGGAATATATGTAACTAATAATAATTTTAACTATTTACCCTAAATAATGTTAAACAAATATAATTTTAGGCTAACGTTAATTTTAGGCTAACGTTGTAAATTTTTTTTAAATGTGTTAAAATGAAATTTTCTTTTGGATAACGTTAGTGGCATCACTGTATCGCCGTGACGTCACGGATACTAATTTATTTAGAAAATCTTTTACGATATATTTTTGCAGCACAAAAAATTTAAGATATCAAGTATGTAAGATAATTAATAATACTAAAAAATATTAAACGGGAGTATTTAATTTTCATCTTCCTAACAAAGGAAGAAAAAAAATATTTCGTAAAAAATGAATAAATTACCTTTCTACGAACTTCGGGTGTCGGCTTTCGATTCAGAAGATGTTGGTCGCTGTCCACAATACAAGACACTCGCATGTTGGAAATCAATTCACCTGTCATATTTTCTTCTTAGTTTTCAATTTTCTTTTCTCTAAAATTCTCTACGCAAACTCGAGTGTTTTTGTTATCAAGGTTTATTTTCTTTTCTTCCGTCTTAAATGTGACTTTCCATTTTATCCCGGTGGATAAATTATTTTTTGTTATGAAAGCAATAATCTTGCTTTGCTCAGACGTTGAGTCATGAAGTTCAAAAGGAAAGAATGAGTTTTTGATAGTACTATTTATCGTGTTACTTTTTTTTAATATTTTATTTGGAATGATAAACATTACATCATATCTGAGTTATTGACAATGATTGGATGAAGCCTAAATGTAATGGTTCTGAATAAGTTATTAATATATCGGGGGCTTTGGAAGATTTTTTTTTGTTCTACCCTTTGTTACGATTGCAGGTTCATAGTACGGTAGTTGTCCCCATTCCCTTTTATTCTGTTATATTGATTTCTTTTTTTTAAAATGTAATGATTTAAAGAATATGATCCATTTTCTATTAATAATCTTAACAGTAGTTTTATACAACTTGGAGAAAACTTGTGAATTCAAATTTCAGAACATTAATCTCTACGCTGATAATTTTGTTATTCGTTATCTGTGCATGCTAGTTGTGCTCCATGGACAAGAAAGATAGTCTTTTACGTGTCGTTACATCATTTTAACATTACATCCTACAAATATTTTATCGTATCGGAATTATTGACATCGATTGGGTGACACTTTCACCATTTAGTTTGATTATAAGCTTACCATTTGGTTTGTGTTGGGTTCTACGCTTTACCTTTTTCGAATGTAGGTTCATCGTAACAATTTTGCCACCTTTTATTTTGTTACATTTATTCTATTTTTAAGTTATGTCTGTAAGACATTTTGTTTGAACAATGTAAATAGTACTTTTATACGATTTACAAAAAAATAGTGGCTGATTTATCTTTCAACACAAACATCTCTACTCTGATAAGTTTAATATTAAGACCGTGAACGTAAACCTCGTTTTCTATGCATGCTAGCTATGTGCTCTTGTAATAGTTTATCTTCTATGCTTTATTACTTCATGCTAACATTACAGCGTACAAACATTACAGCGTACAAACATTACAGCGTACAAACATTATACTACGTAGCGGTGCTTTCCGCAAGCGTTTTTAGAAGGGCGGCCCGCCCTACTTGCCCTTTGATCCCAATAAATGCGCCCTCCTTGCCCTTTTTGTAAATATAAACCGCCATCCATTAACGCTGCATATTTATTCATATTCCATTTTGAAAAAAATTAAGCGGCAAATTTTTTTTTAAATAAATTTTTGTTCTAAAAAAAATCCTTTAATCATTTAACTAAACAATTTCAATCATTAACTTTATTTTACTCTATCATGTTTTCTTTATAACTATTGCAAATTTTCTGGAATAAAATATATTTTTTGCCGAAAGCAGATTAACAGGTTTCTTAAGGTTTGTTATATTTTTAAACTTTAAATGATTAAAACAGTTTCTCAGAATGTAATATTTTTATTCGTTAAAATAATTTTTATAACAAATTAAATGCTGATTTATTACAGATGACCTAAGCGAGGAAAATATGGATATTTGATCTTAGCTGATCTTTGATCCTAATTTTAAATTTAAGAATTGTCTGTTCAATAAACTGCATACCTTAAAAACTTCGTTTATAAAGTTATGTAGTGAGAAAGTTAGTTTCTGAAGTGTTGAAATCTGTCTAAGAAAAGAGTTACACAGTTATTCTTGCAAAACGTCTTCTTATCAATGAATGTGTTTAACCTTGGAATTATCCTCATTCCTCTTTCTTCCCATTTAATGAAGTGATGAAAGGGACCCCATTTTCCTATCTGGATAAAGTCCAGCTCTAGATCTCATCATTAGATATCTATGCTGTAGATTTTTAATTGCTTTTTGCAAACGTTTGAGAGCTTTGAAAGAACTTTTAACTGTGGATTTCGAATATATATTTATTTTAAAAGTGGGATTGGTCCTCATGATCGCTCTGCAACGATTGCATTGTCACAGTTTCACAAAAAGAATTTTTTTCCTTCAAAAATCGTACATAAATATTATAATATTTATTCTTGTGAGCGTGATTTTGCTTCCATGTTAAATCTTCAGAATATTATCGAGTTCAATTTTCTTAACTACTTAGTAACTCAGTATTTCCCAAAGTGGTACGCGTACCCCCAAGGGTACGCTTTCTTATGCGACATATCTTGCTGCAATTGAAAATTTCATAAAATTTTATTTAAAAACAAAGCTAGTCATGAAAATTTACGATTACGTATTTTTACGTATCTACGTAACAGTTAATACTTTGTGGTGTCAACAGCCAGTTGTGATTTTTAACTTTATTCTCCATTCTAAATAAAAATATTTTTAGAAAAAAAATACTTTCATTTTCTTATTAATGGTACACACCGTTACGAAAAATTTAGATAGGGTACACAAAAGTCATAAGTTTGGGAATGTAACTGATAAAAGTTTTGGAATGATTTTTCCCCCTTCCTTTTTATCTTTGAGATGTATTCTACTGAACAAAGTTACCAAATTTTAACTGTTAACGTTGTTCGTATTTTTAAATATGTAAAATTTATTATACACTTGTAAAGGGTTTGAAATTAATTTTTTGTTAATTTTGATTGCTAAGTTAAATAAAACTTATTTCGATGAAATATATATTTAAAAATATTAGTTATTAAAGAAATTGCACTCATATAATTCTCTCGTATTCTACATTAACTATTTTTTTCCTCCTCATGTTCCCCCTCTCCTAAAATGTAGATTTTATCACTGCAAGAATATATTTCCAATCATAAATAGTTCCTCTGAAAGGAAATTTTTTTCAGGTAAACCCTGACTAGACTCCCAGACTCTCTGTTCATCATTTCTCCTTTTGTTTCCATTCTTTCATTTTAAAGTCTTTTTATAAGTCTCTCATTTGATTCCACTTATATTGAATACATTACGTTTGTGTTTTACATAGCTATGCCGCTACCGTTTCTGCTATTTAATTCTACATTCAACCAACTACAAAAAAAATCATTCTAAACCCATTAATGAACAATACTTCGTTTAAAAAAGAGAAATTTAAAAAGATGCAATCGTTTTTCTTAAAGGTTTATAACCCCCTAGTGTATAATTGTTTCCATAAATTATGGTTAACTATTTTTGAAGATTAAAATGTGTCATAGCAACCCGAACATTGCAAGAAGAGAAAACAAACTTTGATTTAGAGTTTAAAAATGCGAACGATTTTTTATACTTATTTACTATTTTTCAAAATTAAATATTTTGTTTAAAATAGTAAAATAGAATAGGTGGAATTATAAATTGAAAGACTTTTGAATATATTTTTTGGTTTAAGATTGAAATAATCAATTCATTCTGGCATTCCATGACTCACATGTTTTTAAATGTGTTTAAAACTTTGTGTTGTGTCTTTAAAATTGATCCTCCCTTTGTTGCGAAAATGGCAGTTTTTTTTATGTGCACACGATAGGGTTGTACGTTATCATAACAAGACATCACGTGTTTTTTTTTGTTTTTTTTTTTTTGCCGCACGTGAATCTTATTATCTTTCAATTCAAGGATTAACTTTGATATTATGCTTTTAAACACAAAGGTTTCTTTAATTGTCTTTCTTTTTTAAAATTTTGTTTTTCATGAAAAGTTTTCAAAATTCATAATTTGTTTTTAAGTATTTTTTTTTCAAAATTTAATTGAGTACAACCGAAATAAAGAAGACAAAGTAAATCGCCAAATTCATTTTTATTCTGGGAAAAAAACGTGAATATTTAATTAAAAGAGTTGCAGTTTATTCTTAAAAGCCAATGTATTTTTTTATTATTATGCTATAATCCTTTCTTTAAATTTGTTTTCTTTTTTAATGTTCAGATTAAGTGTGCATTTGGTGTACGTTGCTGCGAAAATATTTAAATGTTTCGCAAATTTAAAAAAAAAAAAAAATCAGTTGAAACAAGTAATATTAAAAATGGTTGAAGCTCTTAATGCAACTTAAATCTACCTATTTTTCGAGATAAATTGATATTGTGTATTGCATTTTCATATTTCGAAAACTTTTATCAGGCTTTGTCGTTCGAGGTTAGGGAGAGATATTTAATTTATTATTTGCATTTGTCGGCAGATACTGTCTTTGATTGTCCTTGACTTTTTATCTATTTCAGTTATAAAAAATACCGCACTAAAATAAATTTTGAATTACATATTTATTGATGGCAACGCTTCAAGTTATATTTATTTTTTCTTAGGCTAATTTGTTTTACTTCGCATAATGCTTTAAATTATTTATAAAGAAACATTTCATGCGTAAAATATATCTTTTTGATTTTTTTTTTAACGAACTTAAATAAGAATGTATGACAAGCGCAGTTCGCCGAATCTGAATTCGATTTATGGAATTATTTCCTCTACGCATTCTCTCCTCACCTAATTATACTACCTGGGGTAAATGCGGTTAGTATTGCAGCAAAGCAACCAGACTGAATTGCGAAATTTTTGATGGATATTTATTATAGTAATTAATTTGTTGCTTCAAGCTGTCAAAGCATTAAAATTCTCAAATCCTTTAAATTGCTCTAAAACGACACTTCTGCAAAAAAGCTTTCGTAACTATTTTCGCTTGTTAAGATCAATAATTATAAAAATTTTTGGAAATTTTTTATTAAGACTGACATTTTTACCAACTATGAAAAATTTGCATGTTTTGTTTCCATCAAAGGGAAAAAATTGTTTAATTTTAGTGGAGCAAAAATCTGTTTAATCACTTTGTAACTAAAAATAATGCATTTGCTCCTTTCTCCAAAACTGTCACTCCAAATTTCTAAGAAAGTTCAAAGTCGCTGTTCCAAAATGCTTCAAAACAAATTAAATTGCTTTTTGATTTCACCAATTAAATTGCTCTAAAAATTTGAACGTTAAGTTATATCACTACTGCCCAGAATGATTTAGTTTATAATTTGTATTACTATCATTTGTATTAGAATTACTATCTCTCATTCTAGTAGCAAATAAAACAGCCTATAATTATGCAGACAAACATCTATATTTCAATTCTTATCAGTTTCAGCTTCTGACCAAACTGCCACCCTATTTTGTTCTTTTTTTTTCGCTTGGAGATTTTAAAATATTTTTACAATTTATTATTTGAGGAAAGAGCAAATAAAAAAGATCAAGAGTGTAAAAAATCTGTTTTCCGATATAAGCAAACAGTTCTTTTGAATTTTCGCATTTGTCACACAAGCAATATGTTTACTCTGGTTATCGTAGTGACATCACTGTTACGTCATACATCCTCTGATGAATTCTTCCTCTTTGACGCGACTAATCCATTTATGAAAAGTGTGTAGCTGATATAATCTAATGCTAAATTTCATTTGGCAGTTTCTATTAGATCCTAAAGCTTCTTTATTTTATTGTATTGGAGTTTTTTCTTCAAACATTGTATCTGTTTCTGTTGTAGGAAAATATTATTTCAATATTGTCTTTTTTTTATTTTCTTAAATATTAATTTTACGCTTTTTTTGTGGATCCTAATGCACAAATTCATACCATGTACAGTGCCAAATTAACAAACAGACCCCTCTGAATAACTTTTGATCTAATGATCGGATCTTCGCGTTCTAGGACTGAATCTTAATGGTTCGAGGGGTTGGCCTCAAATATGCTAATAAGTGCAGACGATATTTTAAGTTACGAAATCAGACACAAAAACGTGTTTTCTCTGAATAAACATACTTTTTTATCGACGGATTCGGATTTCTGACCCCCAAAATATAGAGGGTAGCCATAATTTGGAAATTTGGTGCCAATAATTTGGTCAGGAGAGTGGTCCAAAGTTCAGATCCCTTAATGTTAGTTTTTGCACACAAGATTCGTTTATTCAAGGATAATGCCATACAAAAAATAACTTATATTCAATAATTTTTTTTAATAATGGTCTAAAAAATTTTGAATCGTAAGGTGTAAAATTTTTTTGCGTCATTTTAAGGAATATAATTTTACATGGCAAAATACAAAATTTGAGCAAAATCGTGCGAATAGCTTCTGAGAAATCGAATTTTAAATATGACTACTTTGGAATTAAATTTCTTAGGAAATTTTCGACCGATTTTGCTCAAACTTTGTATTTTGCCTTGTAAAATTATATTCTTTAAAATGATGCAAAAAAAAAAAAAAAAAAAAAAAAAAAAAAAAAAAAAATCACAAAATTATAAGAAATTGTGTCATTATATACACCATTGTTTTTCTAATTGAAATTAAAAAGCGGTCAAAATGACTTCCTCAGGCTAGTGTTAAGGAGGATTATTTTTGAAAGAAAATCAAAATAAAATTTTTTTTTTTCCCAATAAAAGTTTTAAGTATTTTCTTTGACTGGTAGTGATAGTAAAATAAAGTAGAGGATTTTTATCAGTTTTTGCCTGTTTCTTCCATCTGTGGTAAAAACTTGCTCATTTCGTGACGTTTAACTGCCTCGTTTTCACGAAAATTACTCAGTGTTGTCCTCAATCTGCAGTTTTATTTATTTTGCCCTTATTATAATGCAAAGCTTGATGCATGACATAAACATCATGAATCACTTTTCATCCTGAAATTTTGTTTTTCTCAGAATCTCTCAGAAATCCAGTTATCGAAGAGAATTCATCATAACTTATATTTATTCCGTGAATATATTTATTATTAAAAAGAATATGCAGAATTATTTTTGCACCAAATTGTTCCAGTAAAATTCCTTTTCATTTACCTGGAGCTGTGCTATTTATCTAAGCTGTTGTTTTTCACACCTTTTGTATAGTTTATAACCAATTTTTGACTTTTGCTAAAATATTTAAATAACATTAAAAATTTTACAAATTCTAAAAATTTTGACCCCCTCTCCTACGGTAATTTCAAAATGGCGACTGAGCTCATAGCATAAGTGGAAATGAACTTAAGGTATTTATATCGGACCCAAACTAAAATATTTGATATGATTTCCAACTGTCACCTTACAATTTTCTTATTGAGGTATCCAAGTTAATTAACACTAGATTGCCCGAGGAAGTCATTTTGACTGCTTTTTAATTTCAATTAGAAAAACAATGATGACACAATTTCGTAGAATTTTGTGACTTTTATAATTGTTTTTGTTGTTGATATTTACTAATAACTTGTTATATAACTGAAAATAATATCAAAAATATTAAAAATTAATTTTAAACAAATTTCTTTATACATTAGTTATTCTTTCACAATGCAGTCATTTTGACTACTTTTGGGCAATATAAGTATTTCAGTCTTTCTAGTGTTAAGAAGAAAGAAAAAAGAACACGGAAAAATCGTTTTTATTTTTTGGAGAAGAATTTTCAGCTAATTTGAGAAAACATTTATAAGTTAATGTATTACATTAAATGCTCTGAATGTAATTCACTATTTCTCGCGTGTGCTGTTTATTTTTGAATTTTTTTATGCGGTTGTAAAGATAATTACTAAGATACCATCTCGCAATTAGACGTGCATCCTTGCCTTCTGCGATGGCAATGATTTTCCGAATGGTTTAATCACGTGATACTCTATCTCTTTCTTTATTCAATCATCGCTTCTTCGATTTGTTAGGCTTTCTTTTTGTGATACATTTCTGGAATATATTAATACAAATTGTTTAGTCTTCCAATATTACCCAACGTTAAGAGTCTTCATTGACCTGAGCATTGTTCGCCAAACCTACTTTCAAATCTCCTTCGAATTGTGTAATGAACAATTGGCTGTGTAAGCGTGAATGGAGAATCGAATACTGCGCCAAGTTAAACGTGAAATCAAATTTTACTGTCGGCTTGACATCTCATTCTAGTTTTAAAAAAGAATTGAGGTGGTGTTACCTTTTGATAACAGCCAATTAAAGTATTTGTTTGAAAAAAGTTTTTGTTTCCCCTTTTCTTCAAACTGCTTTTGTTTTGAAAGTATAAATTTTTATGGAACTTGCACAATTATCATGACAGGGCCTTTAAATGTTATTACAGCTAGTTGAAGAACGTTGCTGTAGAAAAAAAAACTCTATAATTCTCTAAGTTTTGTTTTGAAATAAAATAAAATTATGTTAAATAATTTTATATAAAATTAAACTGTTATCATAAGTGTTCCAAATGTGTACAAATCGTTCTAAATTGCATATTTTCTAAACTGGTGCTGCTCCAAGTATTTACTATCTAAAAAAAATGTAGGTACTATATAAATATATATATTACTTAATGGTATAATTTTTTATTTTAAGTTTCTATTGTGTGTCGAAAATATTTGGAGATAAAATCTGGTAGTTAATGACACTTCATTACCTGAAGATTAGATCTTTCGAAATCTGAAGAGATTGGTTGAAAAGGTTCTAAGTGATATGTATAGATATATATATTTAAAAAAATTTTAGATTTCTAGGAGAAACATACCGTTTTGAACTTATATTACTCTACAACATTTAATTTATTTTGGCAAGCTCATAAATTACGCAAATCTTAATGTATAGCGTTTTGAGTAAAAAAAACTTAAGGTTGTTTTCGAAATGTTAGAAGATCCCAAATGCACATAACAACAAACAAGCTACGGGTAGCGGTAAAAAGTCTTTCTTTTTGTTGCATATTTAACCTTCGAGAACGCTATGAGGCGAACAGTTTATTTAATGAATGCTTGGGTCTTAAACGTTACGCCAGTAGGAAGGTAATAGGCGTATAGACCTTACAAGCTAATTTACTGAAATTCATAGAAGGTTATTTAAAACCATTGATCTCTTTATATGTTGAAATTCGTGCATAGAGAATTTAATATATCATTGTGATAAAGGAAAGAATTGTTTTCATTATCGAATACCAGTCGTGCCTGTCTTTATCCTGTTCAAAGCTCTGGAAAAAAAGATTCGCGAGCTATTTGCGTGAAAGTTTGAAAGTTTCGCGTGAATACAAACTTGTGTATGTATATAAAGTTCAAAATACAGAGAAAACATGGAAAAAATTACAGAACAATGAAAAAAAAAAAAGGTGTGTGTGTGTGTGTGTGAAAAATAATAATAAAAATAAAATAATTAGAAACCGGAAAAAAAAATCCGAAAAAGGGAAAAAATTTATAAAAATCCGGAAAATAAAAGTTATAATCTTTTCATCAGCTCACACGATTATATCCGCAAAAAGGAGTTGCGGATATAATCGTGTGAGCTGATGAAAAGATTATATTTTTTATTTTCCGGATTTTTATTAATTTTTTTCCTTTTTTTCGGAACTTTTTCTTCCATATGCATTCTTTTATTTATGCATTATTGTTTTTTTTAGGGTATTGTTAATTTATCGACTGGATACAGATTATTTATGAACTATTTTCTTCTCATATTGCTATGAAGCAATCTTATTTATGTTTTACTAGTACGTTATCAATTTTTAAACTTAAAAAAAGATGCTAATTTACGTTAAAATTGAAAGTTAAAAATTAGTTTCCTGCCTCCTTAAAAAAAAAAAATTAACATTTTTTAGTTTCCGCGTAGCATTTTGAAATATTTGTGGATTTTAGGTAGAGGGAAAAAAAAAGTGTTTTTCTATTTAAGTAAATTCAGCTATTTTATTTATTTTTTTATACTTTTTTCTAAAGGATTTTTCCTATTTTATTTATTATTTTGTAATTTTTACTAAAGGTTTTTTCCTATTTTATTTATTATTTTTATACTTTTTTCTAAAGGTTTTTTCCTATTTTATTTATTTTATACTTTTTACTAAAGGTTTTTTCCTATTTTATTTTTTTTAATATTTTTTCTAAAGGTTTTTTCCTATTTTATTTATTTTTTATTCTTTTTTCTAAAGGTTTTTCCTATTTTATGTATTTTTTTATACTTTTTTCGAAAGTTTTTTTCTATTTCAAAAGGTTTTTCTACTTTATTTTTTAAATAGAAATTTATAACAATAGTAATTTAATTTACTAACCGCAGGGTTGGGTTTTTGACGTCAAAAAGTGGTTTTTGACATGACAAGGGTATAATACTGGTTTAAACCGTCAAAAACCCGTCAAAAATGTCAAAAACTAAAGTTTGCCAAAAAAATATATAAACTTCAAAACTACCAACAGTTGCCATGCATTATATTGAAATTTAATTATACTATAGGTAATCAGCAGGTTTTAAAATATTTTTTAATTAAAATTAAGGTAAAATAACAGATTTAAAATCTCAGAAATTTATATTCAAATGCATGTGCAGAANAAAATTAACATTTTTTAGTTTCCGCGTAGCATTTTGAAATATTTGTGGATTTTAGGTAGAGGGGGAAAAAAAGTGTTTTTCTATTTAAGTAAATTCAGCTATTTTATTTATTTTTTTATACTTTTTTCTAAAGTTTTTTTTCCTATTTTATTTATTATTTTATAATTTTTACCAAAGGTTTTTTCCTATTTTATTTTTTTTATACTTTTTTCTAAAGGTTTTTTTCTATTTTATTTATTTTTTTATACTTTTTTCTAAAGGTGTTTTCCTATTTTATTTATTTTTTTAAACTTTTTCGAAAGGTTTTTTGCAATTTTATTTATTTTTTTAAACTTTTTCTAAAGGTTTTTTTTCTATTTTATTTATTTTTTGTATAATTTTTTCTTAGGGATTTTTCTATTTCAAAAGGTTTTTTTGCTTCATTTTTTAAATAGAAATTTATAACAATAGTAATTTAATTTACTAACCGCCGTTTGACTTTGCATTGGCAACTTCATCGCTTGTGCCGGCCAAATGGAAAAAATACTTAAAAAAAAAAGCATTAATATTTTACGGATATTCTTGCCAGGACAAATTTACAACTCTAATCTTATTAAAAAGAACCGAAGTGAATTCAAGTTGACCATTTCTCCATTCTACTTCATGTTTAATAACATTCCCCACTTACGCAAGATAGTATTTAAAAAAAAAAGTGGTAGTAAGGAATACTTATCTACACCTACTTATGTTACTCACTCAAGACTGCATACCATATAAAATTATTTTTTTAGTAGCTCTGACGGGGGGGGGCAGAGGTTAAAAGAGGGGGGTACTGAATTATGATAGTGGAAGTGAAAGAAAACCCCGCCTGTTTTAAACATATCTTGTAAGAGAAATCTTTTGTTTTTCTTTTAAGTGAAAAAGTGGAACAGTAGGTTTTGTGCTTTGGGCGATGTTGTGGTCCGAGTTTATTGCTCTTTCTTTGCCAGCCACTCTTGAATGTCAAGCACTATAGTGATGGGTATGCGTCATTCGATTAAGAAAAAAGGGGGAAGTTGGGGTTGAAGAACACGTGGTTTCCCCCCCTTAGTTATGCCTCACTTATTTCACTTCAACATATCTCATTAGATCAGATTTGGTTCGTGTGTCTGGTAAATTGGTCAATATGTTACAATATCCGGAATTTAGTCATATTTTATTGTTAATAGTATGTTTCATACGAGATATTTTAGTTATTTATGTAGGGATATAGAAATTGAGTTCACAGAGGCGTTTTTGGTCATTTTTGCTTCGATGCTCGGTAACAATAATAATGTATTGCGAAACAATGTGGTTAATTCAGAAAATTTAGTTTGTTTCTAAAATTTATCCAGATAAGTAACAGCCACTAAAGTCCTTTTAATATGTACAATCACGATGCTTAAAAATATCGAATTATTAAAGTATTGGATTATTTTAAATACAAATCTAATTTGAAGATTGATTTTCTTTTTCGAAAATGAAATGTTTTTTGAGTTATTGTGCTGTAGAAGGTTTTCAGTGATTTAAAGTTATTAAATGTGTGTTTGTTTGGATTGTTGGTATTTATGGACAAATACAATAATTCTATTAATTAACAATTATTTAACTATTCCCAGAAGAAAAAACGATATTGTCTTTTTTATTTTGTTTATATAACAGGGGGGGGGGCAACCTGCGGCTCGTGAGCCACATGCGGCTCTTTGAAGGATTATTAGTGGCTCTCAATAATTATACCCGAGTTCCCTTTTCATTTTTGTGCTATTATATTTAATAAAAATTATTATCGTTCCGTATGTGTTTCAAAATGTCTTTTAAATTACTGACAACAAATATGAGAGACTAAGTGATATGTTGTAACAAATTTAATTTCCGTCCAAGTTAAGAATGACGTGACTCATCGAAAACTGCGCGAATGTGAATCATTTTATTCCATTATTTAAATGATTCTCTTATGTGAATCATTTTATTCCACTTTAAAATTCGTGAAATTCAAACACCGACCAGTATTAACTAACCAGCATCTCAAAGAATTACTGAGAAGTGCTGTCACCAATTATTCACCAAATTTTAAAGAATTATCAAGAGAAGTAAAATAAATGTATTTAATTTTTAACATTTAAACTCAGTACTCTTATTTTGTAATTTTATTTATGTTTTCAATAAATATAATTTGTGTAAAAAAATTTTTTTAGTACCTTTTTTGCATACCTTTTAAATGCGTATTTAATTGCGGCTCGCTAAAAATTTCAAAAAATGGCTCGACTATTAAGGAGCTTGGCCACCCCTGTTATATAATTTATAATTTGCTCGTAAACTGTGATACGAAAAAATATCGCAGTAAATACATGGCGTTTGTAAATCACATCCACTTATCACATCTTAAACGAACGCGATATTACTTTCCTTATCGTATATATTATTTTACAGATGCTTATTTTTATTACATATTTTCTTATACGATTTTTTAATAAAAAAAACTCTTTGTTTATTAATGAGAAAGTTTCTTATTCTTGTTTTAAAAGTATTAACAGTTCAATTGATTTGTTAAATAAAATATTCTAAGTAATAAAATATATGATTTAAAAAAAAAGCTATTTTTGTTCCCGTTACTTATAAAGAATATCGTGTTATGTATAAAGTATAACAAATAACCTTAACTTGTCTTTTTATTATTATTTTGGTATATAATTTTTTTTCAGATTAAAAAAAAAAGATTCCATTTTTTGATATTCTGTTTTTGTACGACATTTCGTTTATCATTTGGTGCTTAATTTAGACTAATGTCTACTATTGGGCTTTTCTACTATTTCCTACGGCTTAAAAGCTAAGGTAATTGGCATTCTATGGTTGCATTTTGAAAGTAATGAAATATAAGTTATTTCACCCAGTATGGGAAAAAAAATTTGTCTTATTTTTCGTTTAAAATTTAGCTATCTAAAAAATCTTACTGTTTTAATTCGTTAATGCAAATATTTAAAGAATCTATATTGCCACTTTCCTTTGTCCAAGGTTATATTTATTTTAGTCAATCCCAGTAAAGGTATGTAAACAAAAGAGCGTTTTTCGCTTTTAACTTTATTGTAAACTCATACTTTCCTCCCACGTACGCGTGGGTTAGCTTTCCTGCGGAAGTACAAACCAGGCAAAGAAAACACTTTTACGAGTTGTGTAAAATGAGAAAGTAGAACACCACGAATGCGTGTTTAAAGATGAAGCTGTATCTATTTCTTCTGTGTTGAGCTACGTTAATCGAACCTCTCCTTTAGGTCTTAAATTAAAATATAAATTATAAAAAGTAATTCATTGTTCTTTATTTTTTATTTATGTAAATTAATGTCCTTATGTTTAATTAATTTTTTTCAACTTTTATGAGAAGATTTTTACATATCTCTAAGAGATAGCCAAGTAACGCTTGTTATTACTTATACGCTTGTAAAATATAAAAATAGTTCAACCAACTTCCATTTTTTAAAGCAAAAGTGAGCCTATCATTAAATTTGTTTCTATTTCATCTGAATTTTCTATTCGTAGCCAAGGAAATTACTCGTTTCTAGATTCGGTGAGTTGTGTCCGTAACCACTTTCTTTATTGGACGCAACGTACCGAATCGTAGTTTTACTTGTTTTTCTAAGTTAATGAAATAAAATAATTATTTTATTTTTTTTAAAAATATTTTTTATGTGATAATATTTACCATCTCTATCCACATATCGTCGGTGAGCTTTTTATTCTGGACACAGGTCGAGATTCCTGTGAAAATAATGGACGCAGCTCGAGATTCCTGTGAAAATAATGGACGCAGCTCGAGATTCTTGAGAAAATAATGGACACAGCCCAGTTTAAGAAAATGGACACATTAAAAAAATACGCATATTCGATGTTCAATTCAAATTTATCAACTAAAGGAAGAATTTCTTTTTTACTTTTCCTTACTTTATTAAACACTAAGTTCCGAACTTTGGGGTAGGGTTGGCTGATTGTATATTACAGATGTAACTTTTTAAGCATTTCGTTTTATTCAGACGCTAAACGTTAAAGTGATTTAAAAAAAAAAAAAAAAAAAAAAAAAAAAAAAAAAA
Source organism: Parasteatoda tepidariorum (assembly GCF_043381705.1). Lineage (NCBI taxonomy): Eukaryota > Metazoa > Arthropoda > Arachnida > Araneae > Theridiidae > Parasteatoda > Parasteatoda tepidariorum. Next base: position 29,462,308 of record NC_092212.1, on the reverse strand, counting down.
AAAAAAAAACAACCTAAACTCGGAGTCAATTTAACGCCTTTTTAAATTTAAAGAACACATGACAACTATGTTAAATAAACCGTTGACCTTTAATATCTTTCTTTAAAAAATAAGATATAAAAAACTAATTGATTAAAGCACACGGACATCACATTATGAATTTATTTGGATCCATTATTATTATTATTATTTTTTTTTTTTAAGACAGGAACAATTTTCTCAAGCGAAGTTTAATAAGTGCTAAGTTTATCTTCTTAAATAGCTGTGTCCAGTTTTTTAAAACGCGTATTTTGAGCTATGTCCAGAATAAAAAGCTCATGGACGATATATTTTTTTTTTCATGTATGATAGAAATATGACAAAAATTATATCTAGTCCGCAGTAACCATTTTTTCTCTCCCCAAAACTTTAAGGTTACTCTTTTAACGAACTTCCAATCTTGTCGAATTAAAATTACCTATTTTACGAAGGTACCCAGAATAAATTAAAATTAAAAATTCGAATTAAAATTAAAATTGCGAAGGTACCCAGAATAAAAAGAACACCAGTTTTTTTTCCTTCCTATTCATGAGATTACAATAGCGCTCCCTTCATGTTTAACCACTCTTTGCAAAAATTGCACTTACTAAATTCCAAACCTTAAACTTTTTATTATCAACTGTTATTGATACATTTCAATTGCTTAAAAAGTAGTTGGCGAAACAGATTCTATTTTTTTCTCCAAAACTTAAAGATGATTTATATGTCTGGTTTATTTTCGAATTGTTTGTTGTGGTGTTGAATGCAATAACGCCTTATTATTTAGCCACAGTGTCCCCGTAATACATGTAACAGTTATTGAATTTAAAACCTCATTGGTTTTATTATCAGTTATTATGTAATCCATTTCAATCGTTTAAAAAAATGGTTGGCGATATAGCTTATATATTTTTTCCTTACTGCACGTGAGATAATCCGTATGTCTGGTTTATTTTTGAATTTTTTGGTGTGATGTAGCGTTCGTTGAGTCAGCAGTTTACTTCTAAAAATAAATTTCCCAAACTCATTAAACAAGAAAAGTGGAGCATCCCTTGATTTTCTTTTTTTCTAATCTTCTTTATCTGCCAATTTTATGTTAACGCAACATTTTATGTTCCAAGTTATGGACGGTCATTACTCTTTGTGTGCGAAGATGATAATTCGAAGACGGTATAAGTATCTATTGTATTCTCCTAATCACATTAAAAAAGTATCGATACTTGACATCGATAGTATCACATGATAGCGATACTTCAGTTCGATACAAAAAGATTGAAATTTAAAAAAAAAATTTAAATAAAAAATAAATTAAGGCATATTATTATAAATATATTTCAATAAGCTATTTTTTATTCAGCTTAAGTACTTTTAAATTTTTTTCCTCCTTCAGCATTGTTTTATTACTTTTTTTTCCACTGAGCTTATATTATCTTATAAACTTTTTCGTTAGTCATTATGACTTACAAAAATGACTTAACTTTTTATTAGGTATTTTATAGTTGTTCGTTTAAAACGAAATCTGATAGATTCAAATAAGCTTAAAAGGATTTTGTCTTGACCATCATTGACTTGGAGTAAAATTCTAGGAATTCATGTGTTTTAAAGAAATGTAATTCGATTTCTTTTAATTTATTGAAGCTTAATTGTAATTTAATCAGACGATATTTTAAAAAGATTCTTATTGAGCTTAGTCTTCATTTACTGCTGCTGTTAAAAAAAAAAAAAAAATTTTTTTTTTACGTTTTTTTTTAAAGCTAAGTTAAAAGAACTTTCAAGTATTGTAAGTAAAAAACAGGCCACCCTGAATAACTTTTGATCTAATGATCGGATCTTCACTTTCTAGGACTCAATATTAATGGTTCGAAAGGGTGACATCAAATATGTTAATTATTGCAGACGATATTATAGGTTGCGAAATCAGACACGAAATCGTACTTTTTCTGAATAAACGGACCTTTCTTTTCGTCTGATTCGGATTTCTGACCCTCAAAATATAGGGGGTAGCCGCAATCTGGGAAATATGTTCCAAATAGTTCGGTCAGAAGAGCGATCCAAAGTTAGGACCCCTAACGTTATTTTTACTTTTCGCTTATTTTGCCCCATTTCGAAAAATTGTAAAACTAATAAAAATTTTTTTTGTATACAATTATAAAATTCATTTATCCAAAGATAATTCATGCAAAAAAAAATAACCTTCAATAAATATTTATAAATTTTTATTATTTTGTTTAATATTAGTCGGAAAAAAAATTTGAATCGAAAGGTATACAATTTCTTACATCATTTTAAGAAATATAATTTTACGTGGCAAAATACAAGAAAAGGAAGTAGTAGATTTAAATTGTAATGAATAATTACTTCGAAATGTTATTGTTCGAATCTTTGATACTAACTAAACTTACGGTTGCTATTCAGTCTATATTATTAGTATGCAAATAACGCAATAGTTGAAAGTTACTTTTATTATAGTTTTTGATTTAATTAACACAATTTTTTTTCTCTCTCTACATTACAATATTAGAAGAAAATAGTTTCAACCTCAGGAATAAATACGTGCGTGAGTTGCATGCGTCTTGTCAATTGATTGCCTTACTATAAGTTATTCGTATCACTATTCATCTTCATTAATTTAACATAATCTTTTTTGAAGATGGTAGTATGACAAACAATGTAATCCTATCAAAAATTCTACCCTGCTATTTTTGCAGAATAAATAATTATAGCCATAGGCTAATCCGTTAAGTATGCCACTCACTCGAAGAACAAGCTCTTTACCATGAAACAAAGGATTATGATTTCACCTTGCGCTTTCAGCGATAAGTGATCTGCTTTGTTTCGTTTTTTGAATAGATTTTATCAATACATAACAGGTTTGTTGAGAAGAATCAGGTGACTGTTATAGTAATACGAGAACTAAGCGACTTGACCTGCCTGTTCNGGGTAGCCGCAATCTGGGAAATATGCTCCCAGTAGTTCGGTCAGAAGAGCGATCCAAAGTTAGGACCCCTAACGTTAATTTTACTTTTCGCTTATTTTGCCCCATTTCGAAAAATTGTAAAACTAATTAAATTTTTGTTTTACATACAATTATAAAATTCATTTATCCGAATATAATTCCATGCAAAAAGTAACTTTCAATAAATATTTATCAATTTTTATTATTTTATCTAGTATTAGTCAACAAAATATACAATTTCTTACATCATTTTAAGAAATTTAATTTTACGTGTCAAAATACAAGAAAAAGAAGTAGTAGATTTAAATTGTGATGAATAATTTCTTCAAAAAGATTATTGTTCGAATCTTTGATACTAACTAAACTTACGGTTGCAATTCATTCTATTAGTATTAGTATGCAAATAACGCAACAGTTGAAAGTTACTTTTATTATAGTTTGTTTTAGATTTAATTAATACAATTTTTTCTCTCCTTACATTATAATATTAGAAGAAAATAGTCTCAACCTCATAAATAATAAATATGCGCGTGCTTTGCATGGATCTTGTCAATTGATTGCCTTACTATAAGTTATTCGTATCACTATTCATCTTCATTAATTTAACATAATCTTTTTTAAAGATGGGTAGTATGACAAACAATGTAATCCTATCAAAAATTCTACCCAGCTATTTTTGTAGAATAAATAATTATAGCCATAGGCTAATCCGTTAAGTATGCCACTCACTCGAAGAACAAGCTCTTTACCATGAAACAAAGGATTATGATTTCACCTTGCGCTTTCAGCGATAAGTGATCTGCTTTGTTTCGTTTTTTGAATAGATTTTATCAATACATAACAGGTTTGTTGAGAAGAATCAGGTGACTGTTATAGTAATACGAGAACTAAGCGACTTGACCTGCCTGTTCCCTTCCTTTAACTTACCTGACATGATCTTGATATCTGGTATTGTTTAGTTGTTCGAAACCTGCATTTATTATTTCTTTTCATTGAATAATTTCGTTCCATATTTTCAATAATGAAAGGTGAAAAAATTTATTTGACTTGGAACTCCTTTAGAATAGCTTACCTTTATAAAATATGTTTCAATCTTCTTGTGCGATAAAAAATAATAATTAAAAAAAAGAAAAAACCTTACATGATTTAACAGAAAATGATTTATTTATGAGAAGAAAATTAATATCACCAATATGTTCCTATCATATGCGATACAAAGTGAAACTTTTTATAAAATGAAAATTAAATATCACAAAATGGATGTTCTTTTCTTAAATTATTCGAATCGAAATAGTACTTAATTAATGAAAGGGAGATTACGTTTCAATTATGCGCAATTCAATGTAAAATATTTATAAAAGAATTGTTAATATCACAAAATAGATGTCCATAACATGTAGGGTTCAAAGCGAAATATTAATAAAGAATAATTTATCACAAAATAAATGTTCATATCATACATACGGGATTTAAAGTGAAGTATTTTATTTATATAAAAAAAATAATGTCGCAAAATAGATGTTCAGTGTTAACTCCATTCCGGTCTACTTTCAGATTTTAATTTGTATTGTTAACTTAAAACATCAAATTAAATTCATTTAAGCAGCTTTATCCCCCTTAAGATATATCTGTGTTTGTTTTCTAACAAAAGGAATAATGCTTAATAACAGAAATATTCGCCCCAAAAGCTAGTGAGAGGGGGTAATATTTTTTTAATCTTGTTGACATGTCTTATTTTTAGAGATTGGTTAAATCATATATTTAATGTAATTTCTAATTTAGATTTAAATTGTGTATTAAACTATAGGAAATGTATCTATTTTTATTGGGCAAATATGTCACATTAATTTGTACAAAACCTAAATGTTTATAATTATGCGATTGCTGTATCAAGTGGACACGGAACAGAGGCTTTAAAACTGGGTAGATTTTTTTATTTATTATTTGCCGCATTTTTATTATTTACCACTTTCTTTTGTTTTATTTTTAAATGACCTAATATTTAACCTTTAAAATCAACTACCTTTGTATTTAATAAAATGACGTAATGACGTTTTGTTATGTTCATTTACGTTTTGTTATGTTCATGACGTTCTGTTTCGTTCCGTTGTACGAAAATCTTTTTTTCTCCATACATAATGGAAATTGAAATGTTTTATTAACAGTTAATATATTAAGTCCTTTAACAAACTATTATTTTACATTAATCGGAAATTTAAACATTTATTATGCAATTGTTGTGCTAACACCAAATACATAAAAATCACAAAAGCATTAGCTGCTTTGAAACTGTGTGTTTACATTTTTTAGTCACCACTTATGTTTAAAAAATATAGAAAAATGTGCATTAATTATTTTATTCTTAAGTGACCTGATTATTTAAGTTTTGAAATCCAACGACCTTTGTATTCATCAATTCATGAATGATATTTCGCTCTCTCTCAACTAATAGATTCGAACGCGATGTCTCTTTTCCGCTGTTCGAAGAGTATCTTCTGCCTCCATATATGGTGGAAGACTCAAGCATTTTCAAACCACATTGAAGCGATGCAGACGATACCGAAGCTTCAGAATAGAAGATATTTATATCGCTCTAGAAACGGGGCTGCCTCTCACCGATGCTTGAGTCACGCTCTCAAACGGAATTCGCCGACTGGGGAATGGTTGGATTCAGTGTAGCCAAGCACTTCACTGCCAGAGTAGTTTACCAGTGGGCGCGGCCTCATGGTGCACCTAGAGCCTTAAAAAGAAAGCAAACGGGAGTCTCTGGTTACGGTGGGGTGGAGGATGGGGATTTTTTTTCTTTTACGCTCGTTACGTCATATTATTTTATTTTCTGAGATTTTAAGAACATTGTGAATGAAAATAGAACTGTAGATTTAAATCTCTTTAACGAATTATTTTTTTTCTATTGTGAATGAAATAATTAATCAGGAATGATAAATAAAATGAAACATTAATAAATATACCAAACCATATTAATTAGGAAAGAGTGAATAAGTTGAATTATTCCTTTATTAAATATTGTGTTTATAAAATATTATTTTTTTTTTGTATTAGTCAATACATTTTTATAATTTACTAATAAGACTAATTAAAATAAAATATAGTGTGCTTGTGACAAAAAAAGTTTATAATTAATGTCTAAATATTTAAAAGATTTTAAGGTTTAAGTTATAAAAGGAAATCACACGTTAAAACCTTAATTGTTCGTCCTATTGTTATAAGCATTTGGAAGTTTTTCACAAATTTAAATTACACCTATGCATTGAAAGGCTAGTTATAATGTGCTGTTTTTTCCTTCTTTTTTTGTTAATGAAAGAAAAGCATTTTAAGTATTAAATAAGTTTTACAAATACATTAAATACATTACAATAATGTTACATTTTAAACATAATAATATTTATAAATTAACTTCTTGTATAATTTGCTACACACATTTTGTTATGATCTGAAATATATAAATGAATATTATTTAGAATAGGTATAATCAGACACATGGATTAACCTATTATCATGATACAATTATGAGGGTCATGACGCAAATTTAAATTATACCTGCATTGAAAGGGTAGTTATAATATGCTTTTTTTTTTCTTTCCCATTTTTTTATTAATGAAAGAAAAGCATTTTAAGTATTACCGTATAAGTTAACTTTTCCGTTTGTATAATCTTTTATAGACATTTTGTTATGATCTTAAATACATAAATGAATGTTATTCAGAATAGGTATAGTCAGACACATGGATTAACTTATTATGATATAATTATGAGGATCATGACTACTAAATTCTCTGGTAAATCATCACCAAAGTGCTTGAGTTAAAGTTAACATTATCAAGGAATCACTCAAGGAATCATCACACAATATACTCATACATACTCTAAAGATGCAAATGGAATGAAACTTTTAAATACAACTAGAAAACTTTTGATTGTGAATGTACTTTCAAAAATTTTTTTTAACACCTATGAATTTGCTCTAATACATTCGAAATTTGTCTGCGTCTTTTTGCCCGATCATGCTAACTAATTCTTTGCTCAATCATTGTCAGAGTATAGATATAATTACGATTATATACATTATTACATACATTGTCAGAGAATTTCCACACATATGTACACTAATGATGCAAATTTGTAGAAATTATGACTGAATTTTCTATGCATTTTGTACTGCATAGTATTTATTGAATTTAAACATTATTTTTTTTAAGATTGGTTTTGCATTGTAAACAATTCAGATTTTTGATGAAAATAGTATTAAATTGAAATTTTTTCCCTATTTCTTGTAAAATAAAATAAAAAGCTTCACTGTTGATTTGAAAACAAGGCATAATATTTAGAAATATTACTCTTTTTATTGTCTTTAATTGGTATATAAAGTGTGTAAAATGTGTACATTTGTAAAATTTCAACCATTATTAACATCAGTGAAGCTGGAGTCACGCATGATATTTGCAAGGATAATTTTTAATATTCTTTCGAATGTAAAAATTTTCATTTGAGATGTTATTTTATGTGAAACTACCCCTTGAAATATAACTTATTGTAACATATTTTTGAATGAACTCTCTGTGTTATTTTAATTTTATCATTATAAATTAAAACTTATCAATCCCTTATTGCAGACTTTCACTGCCTGGTGCAATTCCCACTTACGAAAAGCCGGCACCCAAATTGAAAACATTGAAGAAGATTTTCGTAATGGCTTAAAACTCATGTTACTTCTAGAGGTCATTTCCAGTGAAACACTGCCAAAGCCTGACCGTGGCAAAATGAGGTTTCATCACATAGCAAATGTAAATAAGGCTTTAGATTTTATTGCAAGCAAAGGTGTCAAATTAGTCTCTATTGGTGCTGAAGGTAACTATGAAATTACAGTATTATTATTATATAGAATGAGATTTAGTACCCTTAGCTAATATTCATCAAGATATATATATATATAAATTGTATTTCCATTGCCCACCTGTGTTAACATTTCTTAAATTCAGGCACTTACGGGGCAGATTTGTTGGCCACTCTTTCAGGGGCACCATACTAGGTGGGCCAACGTTGCTCCTACAGTAAGGACAGATAGTTCAGAAAATAAAACATCCATGACTTGCCCGGGATTTGAAACCAGAACCTTTCTGATGCAAGGCCAGTTCTCTGACCTCTACACAGTCCAGTCTGTATCAAGAGCTATATTGTTATCTTTATTGAGTTGGTTGGAAAAAATTCCGAATTGCAACATGTCTAAATTAGAGGCAGAGTATGGTTCTTGGTGCATGCCAAACGAAAGACTCGTGCTGATGTTTGAGAAAATGAATATTAAAATTCAATTTTTATTAAAAATTGCTTAATTCTGAATTCCCTTGTGTAAATATTTAAGAATTTAGACCTCATCCTAAAAAGTTAGCTGTTTGTGTAATACCAACTAAAATGATTGTTACACTGCCTTAAAAATGTTTTTTTTTTTTGATGTTATATTTTAAATTTTCTCTCGTTTATAGTTAGGACTAAAAATAGTTGAAAATTGAATTGGAAAAGTTAATGAAGATAACAGTTACAGTTCATTAACTTTTCCAATTTAATTTAATGAAAATAATCTGCAAACCTTTTAAAACGATGATAATTTTGCTTAATTTTAGTTTTTTTTCTTTCTTTCTTTTTCATAATTTTTTTTTAGTGCAAGCAAAGGCTTAAAAAGAGTAAGCATGTTACAAACATTTATTGACAATGTATTTGCCAAAAATGGCTTAGACTTTATACATAAAAATGTATTCTATATGTGTTTGATGAATTATAAAAATGTTTAATAAAATTTTGTTTTATTTTTCATGTTTAAAAAAAAAATTTCCCTTTTGTTAGGGGTAGAATATGCTCAAATCTTTGATTCGAGGTTGCTCAAAAGTATACTCGAATCTTCAATTTGTATTAAAGTTAACAAATTAATTTTTATTTGTATAATAATGTTCTTAATCTTTTTACAATTTATTGCATTAAAAATTTAAATGATCATTCAAGGAGATTTTTAAAGTTTTTAGCTTTCTTTACTTTTTTCAATGTTTGTAATCTTAGATAAAACTGCTTTCTGACAAATCTAAAAACTTATAATGTTCAGAATAAATAAATTCAAACGTTTCCTCTAATTTCAAAATAAAAATCTTTATTCAACCATAATCTTTATCCTTGTTTATTCTTATGTATCCTTACTATGTTTATCCTTACTATGTTTATCCTTACTATGTTTCTTATGTATCCTTACTATGTCCTAACTATGTTTATGTTTTCCTCCCAGAAATTGTTGATGGAAATACAAAGATGACACTTGGTCTCATCTGGACCATTATTCTTAGGTTTGCTATTCAAGACATCTCTGTTGAAGGTATGTGACTATTTTTTTCGTTTTAAATTTTTTACTGTTTAAGACGTAGGTTAAATTAAAAGAAAAATCTTTTTTGATGAAAGCCTGTATTGTATAAGGAACCCTAATCTGGAATATCAAAAACTGGAAAAACTATCCAGAATTTGGAAATAGTGAATTATAAATTATAGAAACTAAACTTTTTAAACAACTGAAACTGGCTGATATGTTTAAAAATACTTTTGCTATTTAAGAAAAAAAATAGTCAGAGGATCAAAAGGATGAGAAAAGCATGTCATTTGCTCAGGGCTATGCTTTTGTAGGATCCCAGGGGTCTTCACATCTAGGACATTGAAATAAAGAATTCATTTTTAATATTTAAAAACTTTAATTTTTTTTAAAACATAGCTGTTGTCCCCACAGTTCTAAAGGTCATATACTAAAGAACTACTCATAGAATTAGAGAATAAGATATTTTAACATTTTTGCTGATTAATTCAATGTGGTCCATAAACACAATATTCCTTTCCTTACTCAAATTTATAAATTTTGTAGCTAAAGAAATGTTCATTTTTAAGAATAAAATTTAAAAAAAAAGAAAAGCAAACTCTCCTCAATTTAAACAAAAATTTAATACAGTTGTTAGTCATTTATTTTCGTAAAGGCCCTAAAAAAAGCCCTAAAAGTCTAGCCTTTGGTCTAATAGTAGTGATGCAGTAATAAATGGTCATCTTTATTGTAGTTTATTATTAGATTACATCTTTTTAATTGCATATTATGTTAAGTTGCTATTGTTCATACCTGAAATACAAAAAGTTCTGAAATCAAGGTTATGAATTTCTAGTAATTTTAGAATGAAGGATCTCTTTATATTCAGAATGCATTGTTAGGGGATAACATCGGCTTTATAAATGGTCAGTTCCTTGGAAAAGTAGACACAAAGACCATTTTTTAAATTTTAACAAGTTATTTCATGAAATTAAGATGAAAAATGTGTTATACTTTTTTGATCAGTTATGTTAATGTCTTTAAAAAGAAAAATTAGAGGTCTCATATTCTATTAAAATTTCAAGCAAATATTTGGAATTTTTTTTCTTCTATAAACAACTTGTAGAATTTTTTAAAATGCCGTAAAGTTGTGAATAAAAACTATGCTATTTTTTATAACCTTAGATAGTTAATATTAGTCATGTCATGTCTAATCAGAAAATGAATCCAATTTAAAAAGCAAAAAAGAGACAAAGAAGTAAATTAACTATTAAAACATTAAATCAAAATGGAAAAGCGCCTAAAGCAGCTAAAACCAAATTTGCTTTATTTTAATATTGATAATCAAACAAACATTAAATCAGGAAAAAGTTAAAGAAGTGCTGTCTTACAGGCACACACATATATTTTAATTTTTCCTGATTTAATGTTCATGTCATGTCTGTCACCAAGAAATTTACTTTTTTCTCTGAAAAAAAATTTATTTACATAAAATAATTTTAAGCCACATTTCTTCGTTTTCTATAATAAGAGAGTGGAGTAAATTATAAAAATTAAAAAATAAATTCTGAAATTGAGTGGAATATAAAGTTATAGTCTAAAATGAAACCTTGCACAGTTTCAAGTTTTTCAATTTCTTTTCAGAGATGACCGCCAAAGAAGGGTTACTGTTGTGGTGCCAAAGAAAAACTGCTCCATACAAAAATGTCAATGTACAGAACTTCCATTTGAGGTAAAGTTCTATTTGAGTTCTATTTGAGATTCCATTGAGGTGACCTCATTTATTGTCACATATTATTATTAGTTTGATATTATTTATATTTTAACTTTGTTAATGAATTAGAATATATTGTAACTTAATTTAAACAATAAGTTTATGCATCCCTTAATATATAATACTTATGATATAATTTAATTTTTCTCTTCTTCCCTGATGCCTTGCTTATTTTGTGTAGACTTTAATCTTTTAATTTTATGAAGTCTTCAAATGGCTTATTAATATTTTTAATAAAATCTTCTTAAACTAATTAGTAATTTAAAAAAAAATGATTGACCTATTGATGTCCAAACTGCAATTTTGAACAATATTTTATTAATATTAATTATAAAATTATCTGAAAAAATAAAAATAAATCACTGAAAATAACTTTTTTTAAAATGTATTTATTTTTTAAAATTTTTTTAAGCTTTTTTCAAGGAAAAAAAAACACTAATGTTTGGAGGTAATGGAATATGCCAAAACAAATTTAACATCTAAAATGTGTGAAATTCCAAGAAAATTTGTATTATGATTGTTTTTACTAAATTAGTTGCTGAATGTTAGTAAGTAATTTTACCCTTTCTTCTTGACAAAACTTCTTTTGAACAAAAATTCAAAATAAAGCCTGTTCCACTAAAATCCTTTTTTAATGCTTTGTTACAATTTAAAAGAAACGAGTAACTTAAGATTACTTTATGATAAAAAAAATCATATAATTTTATGAAGCAATTGTAGAACCTTCCTAGTATTTAACAAACATTCTAACTTTTACTGAAATTAATGTATAACCTTATAATTTAATGATAGCTATTATAGATTACATTGATGATATTACTACTTTATATACATCTATAAATTTTTATTAAGAAACTTTTATTCTGTATACTTATCAGATATTCAAATTTTTTTCTTCAATAATGTAATATTTTGTTGTACACATTTTAAAAAAGCAGTGTTAAATTTTTGTCTAATTCCTTTAGTCTGATGTGTACTTTTCTTAGACAGTAAATTAAAAAGAAAAATTTTAAATATTAGTAGACAAGTATCAAATAAAATTTGTTCTGTAAATTTAAAAATTAAATGTTAGTTCAATAACTTTTTTTTAAATAATAGATGCTTATAAATTTATTCCTTTAAAATTAGTTCTCAGAATTTTTGATTTTATAAATTTGTGTTTGTATTATTGATATTTTAAGATTTTTTTTGATGAGTTATGTATAAGATTATTAAAATATTCTTTATTAAAAGATTTATTATTAAACAACAATGTAATTTTTTTGCCTACAAATATGCTTGAATAATATTGTTTTTATCCGTTTACAGCTGGAAAGATGGTCTTGCTTTCTGTGCACTCATCCATAGGCATAGACCTGACTTATTAGACTATAGTAAATTAACTAAGGTATACTTTACTCTCCATACTTTTTTATTTTTATTTATTTCTTTAAAAGTATTCTCCATTTACTTCCAAATTATTTACTTGAGTGTATGTAATTTCATTTTTGCATAACTTTTTCCGTTTGATTTTGTTTAAAATATTTTTAGAGATATTCGAAGTTTAAACTATAAACTTTTTCATTCAACTTATTTGTTTTAATATAATAGTTTAGTTAACCATTTATTAATTTTGTTATGATATTTTTGAAGATTAAAATTTGTGTCAAAAGTTATATTCATATTTATTTTTTCTTATCATACATTGTTATATGTTTTTGGAAGTCCATTTAAGGATAATTATTTTTTAATAAATGTTGCTTATTCATAGTTACTAACTTGGGCAATTATTGGGAAAGATTTTACTAAGTTTTAATAATAGATAAAATTTAATTAAAATTGTTATGATATTTTCGAAGATTAAAATTTGTGTCAAAAGTTATTTATTCATATTTATTTTTTCTTATCATACAGTGTCATATGTTTTTGGAAGTCCATTTAAGGATAATTATTTTTTAATAAATGTTGCTTATTCATAGTTACTAACTTGGGCAATTATTGGGAAATATTTTACTAAGTTTTAATAATAGATAAAATTTAAGTTATCTAATATTAAAACTTAAATCATTGCTGCTTAATTAATAAATCTATAGATCTTATTTGCTTACGTTTGAATTACAGCTATATCATAGCAAGTAAAACAATTTCGAATGAATTTTCCAAAACCATGAACTTTAAAACATAAATCAGTAAGAATCCGGTTGTTCAATTCGGATGCTATATTCTTTCGAAATAGTCAGTAAATAAATCAGTAAGAAAAATTTTCTTTAATGGTTGTTCAATTTGGATGCTATATTAATTCTTTCGAAATGAGAACTTATTTAAAGAACAGTTAAATTTCAAAATAAAAACCAAATCATACTCTTCCTCTTCCCTAATGGAGATTCAAATCCAACAAAAATTGTTGAAATATTGGCTGAAATTGATAAATATGAGTATTGATTATTATATTTGTTCACAGGATAATCCTATTCATAATTTGAATTTGGCATTTGATGTAGCTGAAAAATATCTGAATATCCCAAGAATGTTAGATCCTGAAGGTATTTAGAATTAAATATATTAATGCATGAACTCGACTGCTTTAAATATTTTGCAATTTTGCATGGCTTTTCACTTTTTAGAATTAAATCTTATTTCCACATACCTTTAAAGTTCATTACGCTGAGAATTTTCAAGAAGTTTTTAATGCTGATGATAATTAATTTTATGAACTTCATAAAGTGAAATGTAACTTATAATATAATCATTTTAAAGTTTGATCTGATGATTGTAGAGGATTATTTCATTAGGAGGATTAGTAGAGGATTATTTCATTTGAGATAATTTTTAATTCTTGTGTATAAGATATTGCATTAAATGAAAATTTAAGTAAAATTGATACTTTTAATGTACTTTTTACATGAATAAAAAATGAAATCTCAAATATTTTTTAAAATAATTTTATTTTTATTTTTCCCATTTAACTTACGTTTTATATATATATATTTTTTGTTATATCATATTTTACTAGATCCATGGTGATATGCTAAACATAAATCTCGTATAAAGTTTTAATAGGCTATTTTTGATTGTTTTTATTTTTCCTAACTTTTTATTTTGTAAGAAATCTAATTTTATTTTCATTTTGAAGTCATTGTTACTCTACATGTGATTTTTAGTTATTATTATTATTATTATTTTTTTTTATCTTCAATGATGATTTTTTAGATTTACAGTAATATGCTAAAAAAATAAATCTTATACGTAATATGTTATTACAAAAAAAAAGTTATCAGTATTTAATACTCATTTCAAAATTAAGAATCAGTAGAGGATTATTTTTTAACGTTGCTGGATAATTAATTTTTTAACTTATATTTCAAGAAAATATATTTCTTATTTATTAAGAGAAAACATTAAAAAATATATATGTATAATTATATAAATGACTAATGTAGGAGATTTATAACTAATTTGAGTTCCATCAATACATTATATACTTAATTTATATTTAGTTTTTGTTACTTGTTACGCAAATTATATTATATTATTTGAATTAAATTATATTATTTGAATAATTATAAAGTTCTGCATTTTATTATTATTATTAGAAACATTAGACTATAGGACAATAATATTTTGCATATTCTTATATTTTGTCAGATTTTATTAGTGGTCCATTAGGGCTTTAATTATTTTTTAAATTTTACTGCTTTGCAAAGGAATTTATTTTCTTCCTTTGAGAAATCAAAAATTTGTTTATTTTTCATATTATATATTAATATTTGCACTATATGCAATTTTTCTTCTTTTTGCTACCTGTCGCTTTGATGTCACTTTTTTTGTAATAAATGTCTAGATCTTGGTAAATTCTAGATTTTTCTATAGTTTTATTTTATTATATTTATATGTTTAGCTTGCATGTTTCAAAATGCTGCAAACTTGCATGATTATTTTAAAGAGTGTGCATTTTGAAATTTCTACATCATTCATTTGCTGTATTAGAAACTTAATTTTTGTATCAAAAATTATAAACGTTTTTTATTTAAACAATTTTATTTGTGGAAAGATAATATTTTATGTATTTTCCTCCTTTTATTATTTTTAAAGGGTGAAATATTCTAAGTTTATCTTAGTCAAAGCAAATGAGTGGTGTATTCATGAGATATGTTTTTTTATAATCTATTTACTGTACTAATATCATAATTATATGAAGATATTAAAATTTAATTTTAAAAATATATTTCATTGCTCAAAATTTAAAATTATGACTTTATTTTATTTGTTTATAAATTGAGTTTTTAATTAAAAACATTGGATATAATAAATAGTATGATATAGGAAAACTAAATGATATGTAAATGTTAGTTATGTTGTGAGTATAATTGAGTTTGTCACTCAATTTAAAATATTCTTTTTGCTTTAAAAATTAAACTAATTTATTGGCACTTTTGAATTACTCTAAAACATGTTTGCAGTTTTGTTAAAATCAAATTGTATTTAAAAGCAATTTGTGAGTAAAACAACTTTTTTCAACCCAACAATTTTTATTTAAAATTTTTTTTCCTGCTTTAGCAAGAACAGTTTTACTATTAAAAGCTTAAGTTTTTGTTTAGAGAAATATAAAAATTTGAATAAATGGTATATTTTTTGACAAAGTATATTTTTTGAAAGTGGTTTCGTGGAACCAAACAGCATACTGAAACAATAAGCATTCAAGAATTATTTGACTTTTTAATTGGTATTTAAAACAGACTTTTGTTTGCTAATAAACTTTAGTATATTTAATTTTATTATTTCTTAGAAGTTATTATAAAAATAATTTGAAATATTGCCTTTGTCTTTTGAATTAACTTAATAATGCATTTGTTTAATGATTATTAAGAGATATATTTTGTGATTGCTGTGTATTTTTTTAAAATTAGAATATGATATTTTTGTTATAATTTTGAACAATAATGCATGAGTAGCAAGTAGACTAAAGCAAGGTGTGACTATTCTAATAAATGCATGAAATACCATAAATACCTGAAACTTGTATTTCAAAGACATTTATAAAATTGAAAATGAAATTAATATCAAGTTTTTAAATAGTAAATAAAAATGACACTTTAAGTCAGGGGTGCACTACCATCTTTGAATAGTAAGGCAACAGTAATTAAAAAATATGAGGCTCAGAGCTAAAAAAACTATATTTTTAAAAGTGCTGAGTGTATTTAAATTGTGTGAAAGTAATGTGAATGCTTTACATGAGCATAACTGATTTTTTACTAAAGTGCACGCAATATAATTTAAAATGAATAAATAAAAGTTTCAATGTAAATCAAGCTAAACAACTTCAGTAAACTCCGATTATCCATGGAATTGAGTGGCCACTTAGCGCTTTTAAGCGAATTTGTAAATAATCCGCAAAACACTTAAAAAAGAAATGTCCTTTTTTTAAAAATAAAACATAAATGATAAATTTTAATATTTATTTTTAGCAGTTTTCTTCAGATTTTCTTCATATTTATTTTTTTTAAATTTCTGTAGGAAAAATCCTGTCAATTTTTTTTTGTTTCTTATTGTTGAAAAGGCAAGAGGCTAAAATAAAACAGGCACTACAAGGATCAAACATTTTTGAAAAAGGAATGCAAAAAACATAGTTTGAAACACATGAATTAGTTCTTATAAAGATTTATTGCATTTACATGATTTTTAAAATCTCTAACAGTAACAAAACTAGAAATAAACAACTGATAACACTTCAAAATCATGCATATGGCCCATAAATTATTCAAAGCCTTGCGTCATTCTTTTTGTTTTAGGGGTATAAGTGTCCTGTGGCCTCATTTGTTACTTATCAATTTTTTAACTCATGAAAATTCCAAGAATGTGTTACATGTTGACTAAATAAATGCCTTTCCATTTTCAACCTTTCAATGCTCCTTTTTTATGAAGCATTGTACTTGAAGCTTCAATCGTTAAATGTAAGCCCTGTATTTGATTAATTGTTATGCTGTGTGCTATGAGCAAGATTGTTTGCTAGTAAAGTATGTTGAGCCACGATGGCTCAGGGGATAGAGCGTTCGCCTTCCAATCAGGTGAACCAGAGCTCGATCCTGGCGATGGCTGGTCAATGCGAATTCCGCATCCGGCGTGCATCGACCACAGTGTAGACGTGAAATATCCTCAGTGGTGGACGGATCATGGGTTAGAGTCCCCTTGTTGTCAGGCTAACCATGGGAGGTTCTCATGGTTTTCTACTCCATGTAACACAAATGCGGACTAGTTCCATCAAAAAAGTGCTCCACAAAGGCAAATTTCTCCCAATACTTGATCCAAGAGTTCCCTTGTCTTCTGGATTGGGTTCAAAATTACAAGGCTACAGAGTTGAACATTAGTAGTCGTAAACCCAAAAATTGGGTCGGCTGTTCAAAGACGAGAAGGGAAGTAAAGTATGTTGTTATTAAATCTCCTAAAATGGTTCCACCTCTATGGATTTATTTATTTTCAATTCTAAACGCTATGTTGTTTATCATTGCAATAAGAAGGAAAGCGCAGATGATACGCAAAACTGATAATCCACCCGCTGATAATTGTGAGTTTACTGTATAGTAAAAATATTACAAAGCATATTATTGCAATTAATTTATAAGAATACATAACAAAACACAAAAATTAACATTTTAATTTACATCAACAATTATACTGTTTACTAATATTTAGGAAACAAAATTTATAACTCAAGTTACTAATATACACTAATTACATGATTACACTAATTACTAATTACATGAATATTGTTTATCATTTCTAGAAAAAGGGAAGCACAGGTGATACGCAAAACTGATAATCCACCCTCTGATAATCGTGAGTTTACTGTATAGTAAAAATATTACAGAGCATATTATTGCAATCAATTTATAAGAATACATAACAAAACACAAAACTTAATATTTTAATTTACACCAACAATTATACTGTTTACTAATATTTAGGAAACAAAATTTATAACTCAAGTTACTAATACAGTATCCAATTAATATGCTGATAATGATAGGAATTTTGTAATATATATAATTTCATTTTCTATCTTTTTTAAAATTAGGAAATTCTCTCTTTTTCTCTTATTTATTTGTTCAAATTTGAAAAAAAAATAACATCACAAACTCTAACTCTAAACTATATCATAAACAAAACATGCAATGATTCTAATGTGATCTATAGTAACTTTTTCTTTTTGTTACAGAGCAGAGTTTTAAAAAATACTTTTTTCACTTTAATATTTTTGTTAATGTTTAAGACAATCCCAAGGGCCAAATCAAAAGTCTTATGGGGCCACATTTTAAATATCAGACATAGGTTGTGTATCCCTGACTTAAATGATCTATTACTTTCCACAAATTGATACACATTTATCATCGTTGCACGAGTTATGCTGCGAAACAAAATCACAATATTTGTTAAGAAGAATATTGTGTGATTGAGATTCTGATTTCGTTACTTGTTTGAACTGCATGGGAGTGAACAACTAACCAACAAATCTCTCGAACAAACGTATAATTGACTATTGGTTATGTTGCTTTCCTCAGACATGGTCAACACTCCCAAACCTGATGAGCGTGCGGTCATGACTTATGTCTCTTGTTACTATCATGCCTTCCAGGGTGCAATGCAGGTAAAGTGTAGTTGATGTTTTTTACCCTTTTCATTGCTTGCTTTGTTATGTGTTGTCATTTTCTACAGACATCAACAATACTCCCATGCCCGATGAACGTGCTGTTATGACCTATGTGTCTTCTTATTACCACACATTCTCTGGTGCTAAGCAGGTAATATAACCATCAAGGGTTATTTGATAATTACATTAATTCATTGTTCTACATATCAAGCAAGGTTAACATTGCACATAAATGAAGTTAGACCTTTATGGTCTCATATTAAATTTACTTACCACCAATTATAATTATAATAATTGTAATATTAATCACAGAATTAAGTATAGTTATTTGTATGTACTACAAGAATGAAAGTAGAAAAAAAATATTTTTACTTGCATTACAAGACAGAGCACAATTAACTGCAATAGGGAAAAAGAGGATTGTCTTATAGGATTAAGGAATTTGTTTTTATTCCCAAACCAGGGATCTGTCCAGACATTTTGTGAAAGGTCCGGTTTTAGTGAAATTGTGAAAAAATTACTCACTTTCTTTCAACCAGGGTCCGATTTTATGAATTTGTGCAAATAGGGTCCGGTTATTGCAAAAAACTTTTTCAAGGAGTTTTTAAATTGTAAATAGATACAAGGTTATGCTCGGCACTGTAAAATTATAATGAAATAATTAAATTTTCAAAAATAAACAGCAGTAGCTGCTTCTAAATTCGAGATGAAACATACAAATATTTGGTATTTAGCCTATGCTGCTGAACTCAGAATATTCATTGCGGACGAATAATGGAAAAATCGTCTGCCGAAGACAAAACTGTTACATCCATCTTTCTGCCCTGGGAAGGGTTCATTCGATTAACAGAACAATAATGAAGATAAACAAATTTGTGAAGGGATCGATTAAAAGAAAAATCATTTTGGAAGGGTCCATTTTAAGTTAAAATATTTTGTGAAGGGTCAGTTTTTATGAAAAGATATTTTTTGAAGGGTCCGTTAACGGACCCAAATTTCTTCTAAATAGACCCCTGCTAGCTCTTTTGGCTCTTTTTCTACCTTTGCTTCAACACTGAAGATAGTACTTCATTATAGTACCGAAAGGATTCTATGCCTGTTTATGTAACATTTGAATGATATTTAAACATTTTTTAAATATATTTACTGTATGTTCTTTAGTGTGTATTTTTTTTCCGAAATGTTAAATCACCAAGAGTGAATCTTTTGCTTTGTTCAGCATATTTTATAGTATCTATCTGCAGATATTGTGTTTAATTTGGAACTAAAGTATTGAAAATTTTCCTAGCCTTATTGATTATACGATGGAAATTGAGAACTAAATATGAGAACAAAAGAGGAAACTGTTGAGGAAAATGAAATAAATAAAAGTTCCCCACTACTTAGTGATTTTTTATTACATTTCTATAGGGTTCTTCTAGGGATCCTAAACTTCTATTTTAATTTTCTAATATTTTTTTATATTTTTATTTTTATAATTTAATTTTTTAATAAATATCTTTTTGATGTAAAAAAATTCAATTTTTAATGTTTTTATACTGACATTTTTAGAGTTTTCATCTTCATTTCCTCTTTCTCATTGAATCAACAGAATCTTTGGTTCTTTTTATAAATTCTTACTACTAAGCTTCTAATTTCAAGCGCTCAAGTTTGTTAAGCTTGGCATTTAATTATTTTTTTCTCACAAAAATAAGATTTTATGCTTTTGGGTACTTCTGTCATTTCATATTATTAGTCCTCAGTTATACAGATGATGAAAGAAGTTCTAGAAAATCAATACTTTTAAAATAAGCTTCTGAATGGCATTCAGAAAGAAAAAGAATGTTTAAAACTGGGTATGGATTGTCTAAGATTGGGAGTGGGCAAGTACTCTGGTACAAAGCCCTGGTCACTTGAGATTCTATCCCGAACGGAACTATTTTTAAGCAGTGTCTTTGAGCCCTGAAAATATTAAACTGAAGAATTAAAGGCATTCTTCTCTGTATGTTGGTCAAATAAGGTTATAGTATACATTTAAACTATTGATTTTTCTTCAAATTCTGTATAATTTTGATTATTTTGTAATTGTGAGGTTTTTTCCTTTCTAAATATTTTAAGCCAGCCATTAATGCTTAAATAGCATGAAAACACATTTACATACGAGAAAAAAATTATTCTAAATTATCTTAATTCTGGAGAAGTATTTTAGCAATTTGATCGCTCTAATATGTTTTCTTACATTATTTGATATTGATGATTTAATGAATAATAAACACATAATTTTTTTTAAAAATGTGCCTTTTTTTCCTAAATTTTAAAAAAATACATATTTAAGAATTCAAAGGAAAGATCTGATATTTTTTTAAAAAACTTGCTCATTTATGTTCATGTTTTAAAAAATTTAAAAGAAAATCACAATTTAATCACAAGAGATAATTTTCTAAATTCTTGAAAGTCTAGACTTTCCTTAAACTAATTTTGTTTAAGCTTAAGATTACGATTAGATGTGTATCTCACTGTGTCTTTATTTTAAAACTCCTTATTAATAATGAGTTTTTCTATCTGAAGAAATTAAATTGTCTTTTAAATGTAGCTAATTGCTATAAAATAACTTATTATTAACATTTGTTGTAAAAAGTTACATCACTGTATTATTGTAGAAGGTCTTTCTAAAAATTAAAAATTTTTAAATTTTTTGCAAAATTTAAACAGTTAAATCTATTTTGTATGGAAATATAGTTTACTATATATGATATACAAGTATGGATAGTTCATTTGATGTGCTTTATGCAAATTCTAAAAAGTATATCAAATATAATATACCAAATAACATCTTAAAATGTTAATCATTTTAATGTTATTTTAAATTTTATGTTATGTACTTTCATTTATTTATTTCCTCCTCCAACTCTTTGAGATATTAGAGTAGAAAAAAATTTCAGTTTAATCTCTTAATTTAAAAATAACTCGGCCAATTGGGTATAACGAGATAATTGTTAAGTCAAGGTCTTAAATGTAGTTCGATAGTTTCTTTTCTTTTAGTTCTATTTTAAGAATATTTTTTAACATAATGATTGCCCAGATATTATTTTGTGTTTAAAATATCTAACTGTAATGTCGATCTAATATCTTTTAGGCTGAAACTGCTGCCAACCGTATCTGTAAAGTACTGAAAGTTAATCAAGAAAATGAAAGACTAATGGAAGAGTATGAAAAATTGGCTAGTGATGTAAGTGTCATTGTACCCGATATAATATTAGTTATTTCTTTAAGCATTATGTATTGTACAGATTAAATTTCATAAATTATAAATTAAACTGAAGAAAGTAAAATAATTTTTTTAAAGTTATTTTACTCTGTCGAAAAATTTTTTGTTTTTCTTTTCAAATGTATTTATAACATCTTTAAAACATTTAGTAAAAATTTCATTTGAATTTCACTTTAAAAAAAAAAAATTTTTTTATGAAAAGTAATATTTAATTTATTTGCCTTGCTGTTTTTTTTTTATTTATTTATAATTATCTACCTTTTGTATGATAACATATTTATTTCCTTAACAGTTATTGGATTGGATCAGAAAAACTACTCCATGGCTTGAGAACAGAACGACTGATAACACTCTTGTTGGGGTTCATAAAAAACTGGATGAATTCAGAAATTACCGTAGAATCCACAAACCCCCACGTGTTGAGCAAAAGGCTAAGCTGGAAACTAATTTCAACACACTTCAAACCAAGCTTCGACTTAGTAATAGGCCTGCCTACTTACCATCTGAAGGGAAAATGGTGTCTGTGAGTATAACTGCCAGAAAAAAATTAATATTTTGATAATATATTGTTCTGTGTATTGATTTATTTGAATTTATGTTGTTTAGGATATTGCTAATGCATGGAAAGGGCTGGAAATGGCAGAAAAGGGATTTGAAGAATGGCTCTTATCTGAAATGATGAGGTTAATATTTGCTTTAAAAAATCTTTACAAATTGATGTATTGTTTTACACATTGTATATTCTATTATAAAATTAAGTTGATATTTCTCTCACCTTTTAATTTTTATAACTATATTACTATATAATTAGGAATTTTTTACTGGCAATATTTATGTAAGGAATTTAAAAATATCATACTAATGTTGGATAAAATTAAAAAAATTAATATTTGTTTTAAAATTTTAGCATTATAAATTTAGTTCTGTATTTCTACTACTCAACACTTCTTTTTGTGCAACTTGCATTATCAAAAAAAGGATAGTGATAAATGTTATACAAATTGTGTGCAATAATGTATATTTTTCTCCATTTCTCTCTGGTGGTATAGTTGATGATTTTTATCATAGTTTGACTATTAAATATAAATGAAATTTTACCTCACTAATAATTTTTGTTTTTTTACAGGTTAGAGCGCCTGGATCATTTGGCCCAAAAATTTAAGCACAAAGCTGATATTCACGAAGATTGGACTCAGGGCAAGGAAGAAATGTTACAAAGTCAAGACTTTAGAAACTGCAAACTGAACGAGCTTAAAGTATGTATTTGTTTTCTATGCTTGGCAATGTATTTTGTTTTCCTTTAATTACAAGTGTTTTAATATAAAATTTTTTTAGTTATTGAAATTGCAAAGGTATTTTTTTTAAAAATTTAATCTTATCTAAACTATTATTAAACTATTAAATCCTCTAATTCCCCTTTTATGAAATGTTTAAATGTTCTAAGAACAAATATTTACAGTAAAATTTACACCTTTTTCATCATTTCTTAAGATTCTAAAAATGAGAAAATGGTTGAAGGATAATTTTGATTAATATGGGATACTAATTGCAATCATGGGTGCAAGTCTTCCGTCCCCAGGACGGATTTCCGTCTTTCAAAAATGTCCGCGGACGGAAGTAAGACGGAAACAAGACTTACTCGAAGACGGAAATCGGAATTTTTTTTTCTGTCCTTAAAAATATTTTTTAGGTCTACGTTATTGGTCTACTTTCTTATGTCCTGTTGCTATTTTATTAAAAGAGAAATGAACAAATATTTTTTGTACAGTATTTAAACTTGATGTATTATGGTAAAGCTTTCTTAGAAATTTTGCATATGTCGAAGGGGTTTTGTGTATGTTCGGTATTTCAGTCAAGAAATTTTCAGTCTTTGCCTTTTTTCCAACTTGCACCCATGATCGCAATATATACATCAACTCTTTAATTTTTTGTTGCTGTTAATGATAAATTTATGAGCAGCGCTATTGGTTTGATTAAACTGTTTTTTTCTTTAAGTTCTTTCCTAAATGTAGCCCTCATTGTGCACACAGAAAAATTTATTAAAGTTATTTTTACAAGTTCAATTTAGATTGATATTTCATTCTCTTAGTGTTTTGGGGGTCTTCCTGAACTATTTTGTGACTTTTTGCTTTATAGTGTTGTGCCTCAACAGATATCCTATTGTAGACACTTTTGTTGTTCACCTCTTTTAAAATTAGCCACCCAAATTGTAACAGTTTTATCTGCAAGATAAGTCTTCTTCTAGAATTTGGCTCTCGTTTATTATCTTAAAAAAGGCATTCTCGGTTCATATGGTTTCCAATTCATATGGCTCCAAATAATTTGAAAATGCCACAAAATGTAAATGTATTGCAGTATTTATGCTTAATTGAAGTATTAGCAAGAAATTAATTTTTCTGTTTATTTTTGTAGGCATTAAAGAAAAAGCATGAAGCTTTTGAAAGTGATTTAGCTGCACATCAAGATCGTGTGGAACAAATTGCTGCCATTGCTCAAGAATTAAAGTTAGTATTTGTTAAACACCTTTTATTTTTTTTACCATTATTTCAAACTGTGCTTTTGACATGTTTAAAACTATTTAATGCTTGTATTTGAGAATATATTTTTTCTTTTAGTGCTCTAGACTATCACGATGCAGCATCAGTCAATGCAAGGTGCCAAAGGATATGTGACCAGTGGGATAGATTAGGAACACTCACACAGAAACGAAGAAGTGCTTTAGAGGTCAGATATTCTTTTTCATCAATATAAAATACTGCTAAGCAGGGGCAAGTTGACTAGTCAGTCAAAAGATCATATGTCCTGTCCCCTCAAAAAATATTCACAATAAAAGTTAACAGTTACAGGCTATTAAAATTAAAAAGTTACATACATTTTTGTTGTTATTTTTTATTAATTAATAATAATTTAAGCACTGTTGAGCTATTCTCTTACTGTATAATATAGTTTTTTCGGCAATCAAAATTTGCTTCTCTTTTTGATTTTGCCATCGAACCTCTTTCACTGTTTTATATTTTTTTTAAAATTTAACAATTATGTCAACAGGCCCACGCTTTGAAAGCGGAAATTGAGTGCTGTATTAATTAAATTCAACCACATTTGTGTAAAATATTAATTGAAAATTTTGACAAAATAGTGTGCTTTGTCAGCAAAAGCAATAGGGGTTGTTTAAGAACATGTCCTTTCTTAATTTTATTGAAGAAGAATTTTGGGGAGTTCCATACTTCTAGATTGTATCTTATCTTTCTTTTTGATGGTTGGATTTCTATCCACAATGTTCATAATTTTAGCTTTTAGTTAACTTTTAATTTTAACTTTTGTTAAGACATCTTTAGCTATCAATACAGTACCTAACTAGAACTTTGTGGGATTGGAATTTACCAGATGAATCTGAATGCATACATCGTCAATCCTTGATTCCGTACATTTTCAAATTTTATATCCATTTTCAATCGAGTTAGAATAATGACATGAAATAAAGATAAAGGATCAAGATCTCTTTTAAAGAATTTAGTTTTAGTGGATTGACTGACTTTTTAAGTCATCTAATTTTCAAAGGATTTGAATCCAATCACTTTTTGAGAAGTAAATATTCTTATCTTTTGGTATTATGCAAATGGACTATTACGTCTTTGTAATTAATCATTAATAATGTTCATTTTGACCAATCTATGCTGTTCAAGTTTCATGGTGTCATTAGCAAATTTAGTTAGCTTTTATTTTTATTATTAATTAAACAGAGATGACTGTGTTCCGTAAAAAATCCGGATTTTTCAGTAAACATGATCCGGAAGTTTCCGGGAATCAGAGGTCCAAAAATTTCAAGAAATTATTGATCACATTTATGTATTAAAGAAAATTTTATGTTTAATTTAGAAATATTAGAACTTGAATTTATACTTGGCATCTCTTTCATTTGTAAATATTTTTTTCCAGTGGAATAATAAATGTGATTAGAGATAAAAGTAAACTTATGCATAATTATTCATTTTTAATTATTCATAATTTATTTAGAATTTCATGTTTTGAAAATATCAATGATTTAAATTTATAAAGACATTAATTTTTTGCGATACTAAATTAATGATTTTATTGGAGAAATTTTCAGGATTTTTGAGTTGGGCTCACAATCCCCCCTGAATTAAAAAAATTATTTAAAACCTCATTTTCAGATTATAGATTTCTAAGCTAGAAACTCTATCATATAATTCTTTTAGTTTATTGATAGAGAATTAAAATTGTTTTAAGTTAAATGTAAGAAGAAAAAAAATTCAAAACTCTTACAGTAAAAATAATAGTTAAAATTATTCCTTATTAAATACAATGGGAAAAGTATTCCTGATAATAAAAAATTTTCTGTAAGTTTTTTTTTTTTTAGTGCTTCAGATGAGTTTTTCAGCAAAGCATTTTAAAACTTATGAAAAATTCATAAAAAATCAAATATCTATATTATGTAGATTATTTTTTTTTTCAAACACATTTTTTAGTGTGAATTCTTTTTTCTCTTCTCATAGGAAGCTGAGAGAGTGCTTGAAAAAATTGATACATTACATCTTGAATTTGCCAAGAGGGCTGCTGTGAGTGTTTAGCTTATTATTTCTCCATATATTATTTTATCTCTCGACATAACTATAATTTTATTTTTATTATATTTCAGCCATTCAATAACTGGTTAGATGGAGCACGAGAAGACTTGGTTGACATGTTTATAGTTCATACTATGGAAGAAATTCAAGTAAATATTTTCATATTTTCTAAATCATTTATAGTACTATAGTACTGTTAAAAAATTATTTTTCATATTCTAGTCATTAATAAGCCTAATGATTTACAATTAAAAAAAAAACTATTTCATTTTTTAAATTAAAATGTTTTTAATTATACTTTAAAAAAATATATTATAAAATTTTACATTGTGTCTTTTTTAAATACTTTCAAATAATGGAATTTTGCCTATATTTTCCCCCTGTGTTGCTAACATTTTTAAGTTTCTGTTTCAAATATACTTTCCATTCAGGCATAAATGATTTCATGTTCTAAAAACTTTTTTCATACTGTTTAAATAAAATTTCATAGTAATAAGTCTAAGCTTCATAGTAATGAAATTATTTTTGCTGAGTATCCAATGTTAGTACACAATGACCACATAAAATTATTAAATCATTTATATATATATTCTCGGAATAACATTATTCTTTTGAAAATTGTATCAATTTATATACTGCATATTTAATTTTTTCTTATTATTTTTATACTTTGGTTGTTATTGAGTAATTTGAAGGTTAACATGATTCAAATAACAATTTGTATAATTTAAATTCTCTTTAAAATATCACTGATTGAAGTCAAAAATATTTTTTATAGTAATACATTGAATGCCATGTCAGTCAGTCATTGGTGACTGACCCTGAACTTTCTGTTGAGGCTGTAATCGAACAGTGTAAACTATGATACAAAACTATAAATATTTGAATTGTTTTGAGTTAGACAATTTCTAAAAATTGTTTAGGAATTGTCTAACTTTTATTTATTACAAATACAATCTGTTAGTAGTGCACTTTGCACTGCTGAACCTCAATACAAGTGCTTCTAAGCAAAGTACCTGGTCTGATGGCGCTCAAAACGTTAAATGTTTTCTTAGTGTTGTGATAAGTCCAACTTCAGTGATAATGAAGGTTTTATCCTGAGAATAGAAAGAAGGTAAACGACAATGTAGATAATAATGGAGTTTAACTTTTAAATTATAATTTTGCTTTTAAATTATAATTTAACTTTTAAATTAAATTTATTTTATAATTTAATGTATGTTAAATAATTAACTTTTTTGCTATTGATGAATAAGTGTTTCTACTGTACATAGATGATTTAATGTTTATTTTTGCATGTCTAGTGTGACTTTCAGGAGAACTCCTCCAGACCTCAGTCTCGTGTCATGGTTACTAGAAAAAGTCACTTCGAATAGGGGTCTGATCTTGGCATAGGTCAGCGTGAATAAACCAACTGATACCTTCATTTTTCCATTGCACTTCAATTAAAAATGTGTTTTTGCTTGTTAATATAGTAGCAGACAGCCAAAGACTTTTAGTCTGGAGGAGTTCTCCTCAAAGCCGCATTATAGAAGGACTTGTTGAGGAGGATGTTGAATAAAAATTACTATTCTTTCATTCATTCAATGATTGTTTTATAATAATTCTTAATAATATTGACAATTTTAGAAGCATTAAGTATTGATAAAAGTAAATGAATTTAAAAAAAAAAATAATATTTACAAACTTTGATTATTAATATGCAAAATGAAATTTTAAAAAATTGATTTATAGTTAATTAAAAATTTAGAGTTAGACAAGATATGAACTTATTGTTGTGTTACTTTTCAGGGTCTGATTGATGCCCACGAACAATTCAAGCAGACACTTGGAGAAGCTGATAAGGAACACAAGTCTATTATAGCTTTATCTCAAGAAGTACAAACAATTGCAACTCAATGCCAAATACCTGGTGGAATTGAAAACCCATATACAACATTAACAGCTATTGTAAGTGTTACTTATTCAATCACCTGTCTACTTACTGCAATGATTGATGTAATATAATATTTATAACCAATTATGGAAATCTTATTCGCAATCAATGTACTATTTTTATCGTTTTGTAGAACATAACATCAAAGTGGAATGATGTAAAACAAATGGTACCGAAAAGAGATCAAGTTCTTCAAACTGAGCTTATGCGACAACAGTGTATCCTTAATTTTGTTTTCAATGTGTATTTATTTTTTCTAAAATTTTCATATCAATGTATCATAACGCACTTTTAAAATTTGAATACTCTTTTTATAATGTTCTAAAAAACCAATTCTAACTCTTTTATAAATGGAAAACATATACAGTAGACTCTGATTATCTCTGCTTGCAACTATCAGATCTAGTAAAAAATGAAGTGGCTGTTTATAAAACTTGTTATGAGGGGACAGCGAGGATTGCTAAAATGGTTGTTTGCTGCCAAATTTCTTCTTATCAACCTGCTGTGCTCCAAACTATTAAAAACTAAAAATTTTCATATTTATAAAGCTTAATAAATAGTACGTTTTTCGATATGTGTACGACACTTGTTTTTAACTATTTGGAAGATGGGGTAGAAAGAGGAACTCTGTCCTATCTGACTTTTTTCTGATGTTTTGTTGTCTTTAAGCCCTATTAGACTGGATAGCCAGAAACCTATTGTTTTTTTTTGATTTATGGTGCATATTGTTAAAATTTTCCTCTCTTTACATGCTGTTTTTTCGAATTTTTTTTATTATTTTATATTACCAGACGTCATAACTTCAATTTTTAAATGATTCAAATAAAAAACAGCATATATAATGTATATTTTTTATATGTAGGTTTTTTTTTAAATTTTTGCATTAAGTGAATTTGACTTATTTTTTAAAAGACCAAATTACTTACAAAATACTTATTGCTAACATTTGTCAACTTTAAGTAAAAAATCATTAGCTGAAGATTGTATTTGATGCCCGGTGGCTGAGTGGTAGTGCTTCGCCCTTCCGTGCCACAGGTCCTGGGTTCGATCCTTGGGCCGGGCAAGGTTGACTCAGCCTCTCAGTGGGTCGATAAATGAGTACCAAGCATGCTTGGGAACTAAACACTGGGGGTTCCGCGTTCGGCTGACCACCTGACCGGAACATCCACTCCTGCACCCCAGAGCCCAAAGCCTTGGCATTCTATGGGCTGTCATGCCACTGAGTTTAGTTTACAAGATTATATTTATGTTTTTTTAATATTTTAAATACATTGAGCAAGTTTGTTTGTTTTCCTTGACTGCCCCATAGCTAATGAAAGACTAAGGCGAAAGTTTGCCGAAAAGGCTAATGCTGTTGGACCCTGGATTGAAAGGCAGATGGATTCAGTGGCTGCAATTGGAATGGGAATGCAGGGAAGCTTAGAAGATCAACTAAACAAATTAAAACAATTTGAAGTTGGTGTTGTACAGTATAGGCCACATATGGATGAGCTCGAAAAATGTCATCAAGTAATTATCATTTAATTGACTCAATTATTAAATATCAATTTCTTTTTAAGATTTTAACTGGGAAACATAAAATATGTATTTTTATTAAAAATAGTATAATTTAAACTCTTAAAGGATGCATATTTTTGGTTATTTCACTAAGATTTTAAAATCTTTTAAGTAAAAAATAATGTTATCAATCGTAAAACCTTCCTTGTGAAATGCATATTTATGTCTAAATTATTATGTTGCAATTTTTTTTTTAAATTTTGCTCTATAATTTGAGAATGTCATATTAAAAATAATAGACATTAATAAAAAAGTTACTGTGAAATTTTTTTTGATTGTCTTTTTACCATGAAATATTTTAATGATTTTCAGTTCTTAGTATCAGCATATGAAGATATATTAAAAAAAAAATTAAGATATGCAAAATAAATGTAATACGACTGCTCTGCAAAATTTTATATATTCCTAAAAAGAGACTAAGATTATCATTAACTTTAAAATTGTGTTTATAAATGTGCTATTTATAGTAAAACATAAATGATTGGAATTTTTACTAAATTACTCAATCTTTTTGTCTCTATGAAATATGTTATATTTTTGTAATATTTTATCTATTTTTTTTTCAGGAAATACAAGAAGCAATGATATTTGAAAATAGATACACTCAATATACAATGGAGGTACTTTAATTAAACATTATTTTTACAAGTTATTAATTTATTTATCTGAATTTTCTAATGATATACAAATTTAGCTTTTTTTCAAAGTAATCTCTACCTTAACGGACAACAAATGTTTTTGCTATTTATGGCATATCAAAGTTAACTATAAGAGTAACTCTCTCTCAGTACTTAATCACAGTCTGCATTTAACTTTAGTCTGTAATAAAATATGTTTTTAAGTTATTCAAAGCAATTACTATTTTAAATTTCAATCTATATAATGCAATATTCTTTTGTAAATGTGGAAAAATATATGTAAAAAAAAATTCAAATGTAAATTTGATTTTTACATAAAAATTTTAAGATTTCTATTCATATTTGATAAAATCATAAGTTAAAATTGCATCAAATTTATAAATGGTTTGTTATAATTTAATAAAAAAATATTTTTGATGAATATTAATTAGCCTGATATCAAGCATTAATAAATATTTTATGTTTGATATTAGACTGTTCTTTATAATTTAATGTTAATAAATAAGGTAATATTAATAAATTTAAGAAAATAAAATTTTAATACTTAAAATTCCTTTACTAACAACTTATAACGGAATCTAAGACAAACTAAATTAACAGTTATAAATAACTTCGACAAACTCACAACAGTTATAAAAATGGCATATTGTTTGACAGACAAAACAGTGTTCAATATAACAAAGTATCCTATGAAGAACAGAATAATATCAAACATTGACTGTATTTGACTTTTTAAAATTTTGTCAATAATTTATTAATAAAGTTGTTAGCAATATTCAAAACACTGTCAATTGAAATTATTTTTAATCATTACATATCTTTATTTAATTATTTTCTTTTTTTTAATAATCATTTATAAAATTGATATGTTTGTTATATGAATATCGAACTACATGCTAATTTCTTTTGTTAGACTCTGAGAGTTGGTTGGGAACAACTTCTGACATCTATCCATCGTAATATCAATGAAGTTGAAAACCAGGTATTCACACTTTTTTCTTACTTAAAAATTCATAAAAAAAATTACTTCATCTTTTTAATTAGTGCTATATGTGTACTAGAATAACAAGCTCTTGCATATTAAATGAGAAGCTACCTAAAAATTAAAGAATAAACTATCAACAATTTTAATTATTTTCTAAGTAAAATTGTAATATTGTTTCTTTTATTTTTAGATCTTGACACGTGACTCTAAGGGCATCACAGGAGAACAACTTAATGAATTTAGAATGTCATTCAATCATTTTGATAAAAATAGAACAGGTCGCTTAGCCCCTGAAGAATTCAAATCTTGTCTAGTCAGTTTAGGCTACAATATTCGAAATGATAGACAGGTAATTTTTATTTTTTTAAATTCTGAAGATTTTTTGTTTCTCTTTTTTTACGTTTCAATTTTTTCCTAAATTGTACTGCTGAATAGTCATGTTTGCGTACCTTTGTACAAGAATGTCAATAATGCAGAAGAGTA
This sequence comes from Parasteatoda tepidariorum, assembly GCF_043381705.1. Lineage (NCBI taxonomy): Eukaryota > Metazoa > Arthropoda > Arachnida > Araneae > Theridiidae > Parasteatoda > Parasteatoda tepidariorum. The sequence continues at coordinate 29,430,164 of NC_092212.1, read as the reverse complement.
TATTTCACTAAGTTATTGGTGAAGGCTGGTTGTGTTCCAATTAGTTAGTGTTTGCTATTTATTTAAAGTACAACATTTTATTTACATATAAACACATAATACAAATTACCAATGTGAATGGATGGTCAACTATTCTGATCAGATCCCATACAATCTTTGTCGTTACATACGTCATCTCACATTCCACTGGATTAAACATAACCCACCACCAACTATCAGTATTAAAATGTCATTACTTACTTTTCGGGTTTCTACACTCATGCTCAGAGGCTTCGTAAGTGTTCATAGTGGTATAAGTGTTCACTTGATGTTCATAGTGGCTGCATATTGTTTTACCTTTGCTGCAAGGTCCTGTTCCCAACTTATTGAGAAGTTTCACAATATTCTGAAAAGTAGTACCTAGTAACTCAACGGTGACACAATTAGTGGAGGAGATTTAAAACACTTAATTTTTAATGAAAAAAAAACCAGATAAATTTAAATGAAGCTTCTGTGATAGCTGACTAAAAGCACACACTCACAAAAAAAGAGAAAAAAATGGTAATGGAGTGTAAGAAAAAAGAAAACATTTTAAACTTGCTTATATAGAGAGCATTTTCAACATTTGTTGTAACACCTAAAGTATGTCTTCCGAAATCTGTCTGTTAAAAGAATAGAGTTATGGTTTTTGTGAAGGAACATTACGACACCTCAAGTTTGTTTGCTAAAAATAAAAAGTCAAAGCTTTAACAAATCATTTTGATGCTTTTCTTTTATTTAAACTCTCTAACTGGTTAAACTTATACTGACTATTATTAAACTTCGATGAGAGTGACTTACCTGCACTATGTAGGAGTGACAGCAGTTTTATTTTGATGAATATTAATTTTTATTATAATCAATATTCATTTATACAAAATTTTCATATATTTCTTACTTTAAAGATTTTTATTTTTTGTCCACAATTATTATTTTTACATGTTTTTAACGTTAACAATTTTTGTTAAAGTGCTGTATAAACTACTTTTATGAAATTGTTCTGAAAACCTGTGCATTATTGAGAAGAATTTTTTTTTATTTAAAGAAATAACTAATTTTTTAACTTAAATATTTATTTTTAAGTTGATAAAACATATGAATTTTATGAAAATAAACTGATTATAAAACCACTGCATTCTATATTTTTAGGGTGAGGCAGATTTCCGTAGAATAATGAGTGTTGTAGATCCTAACAATACGGGTTATGTTCATTTTGATGCTTTCTTAGACTTCATGACAAGAGAAAGCACAGATTCAGACACAGCTGAACAAATAATAGATTCATTCAGAATTTTGGCTGGTGACAAAGTAAGTATTAATTTTTCTTCATTCATTATATGGAATTACAAAATCATTGTAATTATCATGTTTGGCAAAAAAAAAAAAAAAACATATTATAAATATTGTTGCAACCTATAACTGAAGATATAGTGAATGAGAAATGTTAGTTTTATTTTGACATAAAATAAAAATTTTTAGTTTTGTAATAAATCTTTGAACTATAATGCTTTTAAAAGTAATTATGGTAAAAGGATGTTTAAGAAAAAAAATTGAACTGTGGAATTTAAATCTTTTGACATCTTTAATTAGTAAGGCTACATTAAAAAAAATAATGCTAATATTTCAGTGTTTTTTTCTCTTAATTTATTTAAAGTATTTTCTAAAACAGTTATACAGCTTTCTCTTATTAAATTTTTGTTGCAAGGAGAGATGTTGCTCATTGACACTTCTAGGGCTGCAGAATTTGCATCCATATAACACAATAAACAGTTGTATTACAGTATAATAAATTCTAATACATTTTGACCTTTTAAATGCAATAGACTGTTAAATTATTGAATATTACAATTAGATTCAGTATGTTACTGTGAAAGTCAGCTAACGTTAATTTTTTTTTGGGGGGGGGGGGNGTGGGGGGGGGGGGGTCATGTCAACTGTTTTTACCAGAGCTGTGGAGTTCATTGTTAAACTAAGACTCTTTAAGTTTCTCGAGAGCTTAGACTTAGCACTGAGTTAGGCTGTACACAATTTATCCACATAAATGTGTCTGCGAGCTATTGGCATTTTAAATTGTATATAACTGTTTTATCTGATTTTATTCACTCTTTATTTCTTATTCATGAACCGTTTTACTTTTAATGTGTATTTTATAGAATTACGCTATTTATCAATTTTGATGAACTTTTAAAAATATGTGTCTTGAGATAAACAATTTTATTAGTCTCATTTATTTTATGACAATGAAATAATTGTGTGTAATTTACCAGTAGATCTGACTCAACAAATTGTTTGGCGCAGCATATCCTCCTTTGGATCTTGTGCCATAAAACCTCTACATTCAATCAATCAATCCACATAAATGTTATGTGATCATATGGCTTACTTTTTTTGCCACAAACTCAGTGGGGTTTCTACCTTCTCACATTGAAATCGGCACAAGCCGAAATGATAGTGTACAGGTCTCTATGATGTTTACTTAAAATGTAGGAAGCCTTATCTTTCAATTTGTTTTAATAGGATAAAACTGAAAAGACTCAATTGAAATTTCCACTGAATCCCAGGAAAGTGTTAATATTTAATAAATGTTAATTTCAAATCAAATATTTCCATTTTTTATGTTTAGTTATACTTGAAATAACATAAGAGTTGAAAAAATACATTTATAAAACCTCATTTATTAAAAATATTGATATTTTGTAAAAACCATTATAAAAAAAAAGAATTGGATATTAATATCTCACTTGCAGTGCACTCTCACCTATGAATAAAAAATTTAAGAAAAAAAAGTTGTCTAATTACATTCTAATATGAAACTTCATATCATTTATAATAATTTAATGAATACTTTATAACTATCAAATATTCACTTAACAATGCATTAAATTTATTCACATTTTTTAAAATTAACTTAAAAACTTAACTAAATTTGGTCAATTTAAAACATCAATAATTGATTTGTAAATGTGGATTTTTTTCACAATTTCAATTCTTATTTAATAATTTAGTGAAACATTGACTCGACTCACTGTTTAAATGTGATTAGTTAAATTTGTAATAATTTAAATCTTTGTCTAAATAATTTTCACGTGATCAAAGATGTGTATTTCTTCTTTTAAACTACAGGAACTAATTTCTATTGATTGTAGTTGAATAAATTTCAACAGTTCAAACCCACAACCCTGGTGTTTTACCATTTATGTATAACATGCTTTGTGGAGTAAAATTAAATTTTGTTGCAGCCATATATTACTGCTGAGGAGCTTCGCCGAGAGCTGCCACCTGATCAAGCTGAATATTGTATCCAACGTATGGGACCGTTCAAGGGACCTGGAACAGTACCTGGGGCACTGGACTACATGTCCTTCTCTACAGCACTATATGGTGAAAGTGATCTCTAGAACTCTGTAATTTTGTTCCCACCTGAGCTGGTTCATGCATAGCTTTTTTAACCAATTGACGGCAAACCAACGCTTACAATTTCCTATTCTTATTTGAATTGGATAGGTCAAAAAAATTGACTGTCTTGTGTATATTCAAAAATTAAAAATGATTTAATATATTTTGATTTGTTTGTAAAAACAAAGCCATTTAAATTATATAGGAAATCAATATTATTTCCAATCAAATAATTGTAGATAGCTGCGCGACTTTATTAGCATCAGATATTGTGAAGTTGGTTGTCTCAGAACCAGTATCAAAACAAAACCTTGATCAAGGTGCCCTTGGATCAAGAACTGTGTGAATAACCAGCTCATCATATGTTTTATCCCATCCCAGTGGATTTGGTTAAAAAAAATCATCTACTTAGTTTGAAAAAGTTTTTCTGTGTCGTTTTTGCAAGAGCCACTTGTGCCTTTTTGGGTGCACTTGCCGTCCCAACGTGTCTTCCGACTGCATGCTGAAGTGTGGTTCTTAGTCATCGACCGAGTAACAACATTTTTTGAAACGACAGAATGGAAAAAAAAAAGAACTTTTTTAACAAAAACTTCACAGTACTTGTTTTAAACTGTGTTCTTTCTAGATGTAGGTCAGCCTCTTTTCAATTGTATGTGTTTGACTGTGTAATTTTGCAATGAAAATCATATCTTCAAATTATTAATTTAAATAAAAATAAAATATTATTTTATGTTCAAGACATTGTGAGTATGTTTGAATGAAAAAAAATCTGAGTAAAATCACGCTTTGTGCTCCTTTGTACTTTTTAAAATGTCTTAATAAAAAATAAACAAAAACATTAGCAACAAAGTACATAATGACTAGTGTTTTTTTAATTTATCACATTTATTCTTTCTTTTTCCACTTGATGAACACATAATAATTGTGATTCTGTTTGAGCCCTCCATCACTTAAAGTAGGCCGAAATTCGTTGGGAGGATGTGATAAATAAGAAATGTTGTCCCCTGGGCTTTATAATTTTTCTAGCAACTGGAAAAAATAGCAGATTTATGTAGGCAAAATTAAATTCTAACTTTTAACATATACAGGTTGTCCCAGAGTTATTGGGACTAATTTTAAAGGGAGTTGGGAGGCATAACAAGGATTCAGATTTGCATAACGACTCATGGTCGGAAGTGTCTTTGTTCCTATCTTGCTGGTGTTGTTCACAAGAGCATTGGACAAAATAGACCTGCATTGCGCTGCAGTCATCACCCGCAGAGTATTCAGAGTTTTACGAATGCGGATCTGGCAAATGATCTGATTGACAGAGGGAAATGCACGAACAGCAGAAAGGTACACCAGATCGCTAAATGTTTAATCATAATTTGTAAGAATATGGATCATTACGAGGCAATAGGCATGGCAGGGTTCCCACTTATTTAACAAAGCAAAAGCTAAGGACTTTTTTAAATAAAAATTAAGCACTTTTTTTGGAAACTTAAGGACCTTAAGACTATTTTTAAAAATAGTATTGATTGTTTATCATAGAATATATATGCACCACAAGTTACAGTGCCAATTATTTACCTGTTTTAAAAAAGAAAATAAAAATTTTTTTTAATGTAAGTACTGATATAATTGTATTAATTAACAAGGCTCATCAAAGCTGGACCAGGCAATTTTTGGCAAACCAGGGTAGAATTTTTAAAAAAAATATTTTTCAGATTGTTAAGGGTTAAAGCCATCCATAAAACGAATATATTTTTCATTTTTAATGACTTAATTGAAATTGAATTGTAAAATTAGGATTTTTTTTCATTAAGCTTAACAGAAAACTTTTTAGGTCATTGCATTTAAGATTTGTATGAAAATTTTTATAGAATAAGATTTACAATTATTTGACAAGATTTATAATTTTCAAACCAATATGTTTATTAGTTCTCAGTGAAACATAAATAAAAGGGTCTAAAACGATTTTTTAAAGGTATCAACACATTTCTATGGCCTTTGCCTGTAGCCCCCTCACACATATCCTTTATTGTCTCTCTAAAATACCCAACTCTTGATGCACGGACTAATCCTAGTTAATAAAAGAACAACTTTTTGTTATAAAAAATCGACTTGAAAAATTGTTTCTATCAACTATAGTGACCCTGTGGTAGAATTTTCTCAGGCTTTCTGTGACAAACTTCCCCACAATTAGTATTTTTCTGCAAGATACTTTTAATTATAACAATTACTAATTTAAAGTAACAGAAAAATTGTGTTTACAGAAGAAAGTATAGAGTAAAAATGTTTAAAAGTTTTAATTATAAATGGAGTATTTTTTAAATTCTAATATTATAGGCGATATTCTCTCATTTTGTAGGACTAATTATTATAACACACGTTATTTATTTCCTCTTTCGAATTTTGAAAATCCATTACATAATTAAAATTCGCAAATGAATGAAACGATTATTAATTAAAATTCGTACATAAATTAAAAATCTTAAAACCTGTGGCAGTAAAACCCGAAATAAAGATCGACGACGAAATCACGCAAATAGAACTCTTAAAAAAAGAGAAGTTCAAATAAGTGTTTTGGTTGTTACAATAAATAAGATCGCATTTAAAACATCGGATTTTAAACTTTGTGGAAATCGATAGCAATCACTGCCAAAAAATTGATAGAAAAATAATTGAATCATTATGTCAAAATATACATTGATCGGTCTAAAATATACATTGTGTCTAAAATATATCGAAATATATTTTAAAACCGGAATACAATCAAACACCACACAGTTTTATGATACTATTAGCGTAAATTGAGCTTGTAAAGTTCTGGACCAATGTCGCCTTGTCACTGCAATTTTGTTACAGGGTATTATAGTAATGCTGAAAAATTAAGGACTTATAAAAACCTTATACCATATTTAAGTACTATTAAGGGCCCTTATTCTCCAAAATAAAAATTAAGCAGTTTTTAAGGAGTGTGGGAACCCTGCATGGTGAGGGCCCTTAACTCACTGTTTAAAGGGATTAGACTTCCAGCATACGGGCCATACCTGCTGCTGTAGGAAGATCCTATTTTGTGATGTTAAGCCTTACACTCATATCATCTTCAAAGAGTAGTGTTACTGCTCCCCACAAATCATCCTGCGCCCTTTGCACAGTGGTAACTCTACCAATGTCACCAAGACATGCATTTCTCATCCTACGTTTTATTTATGAATGAGGCACACTTTACGTGAGATGGTGTGTTCAACCACACCAATGCCTGATAAGAATCCCCATGGTATAAGACATGCTGACCAACATTTCATTGAATGTTTAGGCTGGTGTGGTCGCAGATATCTTTGTCGGGACCCTACTTATTGGCATCACCTCTTAACATCTGCCAATTAGAGCAAACCAGTCAGCCAAAATATGTTTCAATACTGTTGCTTGGAAAATGGGATTGAAAGTGCGTGGGAAGAAAAAAATTATTGCTAAACAAAATTGTTTATGTTCACTAATAGATTCATCAGAGAAATGTTTGGACATGAGAAGTAGGGGCACAAGCAAACTCTTTTAAGGGAATAATTTAAACCTTGGTAGAAAAACCTATTTTATGCCAAGAAGCAATTATCAGGTTAGAGAGGAGAATTGAACAGGGGCCTTAGGAACAGTTTTTTCAACTTTTTGAATAAATTTTATTTCATTAAGTTTGTAAGAATTTTTAAAAATACAAACTTAAACATTACAATGCTGTAACAAAGTTTAGTAGAATAATTTCACTGAATAAAATGAAGCAAAAATATTAATTACTGAATAAAAAAGGGGAACTTAAAGACACAAGTTTCTTTGTAAGATAGGGAATGATAATGGGTTATATTAAGAAATGTAAACTTAAATTTTAAATGATTTTTAATACAATTTTAAAATACATAAAATTTGGTAAAAATATAAATACAAGTTTGTAAAAAAAGGGAGATAAACAAATAAAATTTCAATCTTCGTAAATGCATAACTACACACTATGGGCTGCTAGTGTTATATTCCAGATATAATTTTTTCCAGGTTCAACCAAAGCAACTGCTCTTTGAATTTCATCACTAAAAAATAAAAATTACATACAATAAATAGATAAACACTCAAAATTTGTCTCAATTTTAAATTGGAAATTTTTTTTTTTAAATAAACTTTTTCTGCAAAATGATGTACATGCACAGTATTAATTTGCCAATTAATTAAATTGCTTTTGAAGTATTTTAATGATACGCATAATGTGGCTACAAACAGGTTGAGCACTATATGTATTTGTAAGGAAATCCTCGTCAAGCCTTTGTTTAGAAGAGCTTGTATTGTTGTATAGCAATGTGAAGTGCACTACTAACAAATTAAAATCAATAAAACTTTAATCGGCAACAAATAAAATAAGGAAGTTTTAAATTTTAAGTCACCAACATGGGTGCAAGTTGAATTACCTAACCAGTAGGGAATTGGTATTCACATTGGACATAAGTTAAAATGGGGTAAGTAAAATCTGAATGTCGACGTCAGACACAGTTAAGAGTGGATGTAAAAGCCCTCCAGCATGGCAGCACATTATTTTTACCTCTTTATTAAAAACAAAATGGAGAAAAAATAGTTCGAAAGAAAAAACTAGCAAAAATTAAATGAAAAAGATAAGATTATTCAATCTACCTTCATAAAATGTTAGGAATAATTTTCCCCTTTTTAAATTTGAACCAAAAACATACCTTAGATAGTAAAAATAATTTCAAAAATAATAAAAGATCAGAAGATTAAAAAAAAAAAATTGTTTATATAGTAATAGTTTAAAGCAACTCCACTATTCAGGAATGCTGTATTAGCAGACCTTAAAAGCATATAGCTCATTTAAAACAAATTCGAGCAGTCTTAATAATTTTCATGAAAGTAAGTTTTGCAGTTGTTTAAAACTTACACCAATTTTAAAATATTTTAGAGAACTGATAAAAATAATATGAGTGTAACATTATATAAGTGTTAATAAGTGAAAAATTATATAACAACAAACTTATTTCAACAGAAATTATTAGAACTGCTTAATTTTGTAAGTGGATTATACCTGAATAATAATGAGGTTTGCAAATACAACATTCGTCAATGGTGAAATCTGAGAATTTAAAATAAGATACTGATTGATAGCATAATGAAATGCACATACGTTAAATCATCAAAATATTGATGCTTGATTTGAGGCACAATTTTTATATTTGGGTAGGAGCTAAGATCGACAAGACAGGTAACAATACACTTTGACCTCTGTCTTTTATTTTCAACATCTATATGAATCCTAAATAAAAATGAAAATAAATAATAAAGTTATATCAGGCACACATAAGAATCAGTTTAAAACATTTCAAACACTAAAAAAATTTTGTTCAACTCATTTGCAATTTTGTCACAGCTATATTCAAGTTCTTGAATTTTGTTGCGTAAATAAAGTTAAGAAAATAAATATATTTGTCTCTATTTGTACAAAAATATACAATCTCAATAACAAATATTTGGCATAAACTCAAGTGAATTTCAGAATAAAGTTCAAGAAAAATATTCTGCACATGACAAATGACTTACTTTAAAGGGTTTACACCTTCAGATATGTTGTAGGTATAGCGTGAGAAGAATAGCTTCAGCAAATCTCTCATTAATGTTTCTACTTTTAAAGCAATAGCAGAATATTCAGATAGCTTCTGCAAAGAAAAAAAAAATAGAAATATTATTCATGAATAACTTTGTTTATCATTACAGAAACTTTTGATTAGAAATTGGAAAGATCTATGAAAATCTAAGCGTAGTAAGATTAAATATTGAAAATATATTCAGTTCAAATGTTAAATTATTATTATTTTTACAGGGTATCTGCTACATTTTAGATTTTCAAATTCATGACTAATTCATAGAATTTTTCATGACTTAACGAAGTTATTATTTTCTCTGACAAAAACACAAAAATAAATTTAAAAAAGCATTATAACAACTTCAATTGAAATGATAGGTATAACCGAAACTGTTATACTCTGCATCTTCATATTTATATATTTTAAATTTAAAAAACAGAGTAAAGAAAGAGTTGAAGCAATAAAATAGCTGAAAAAAAATACAAAAGCAAATAATTTCTTCTCCTTTTTTTCTGTTGAATTATATTCTATAAATACTCATCATAAAGGAAAGAAATACTCCTGATCTTTTTCTCATTTCGGAGTAAAAAAAACTCGCCAAATGACTGGTTTGTTGTTGTTGACGTAGGCCATTAAGGCAGAGGGGGTGCGATTGTTCTTGCTTTCCAATGGCGCCATCTGTGGCCAACAATTCGACTTCTGCCACACCCGTTTATAGGGTGGACCCATTCATTCATCCACAGATCGTAATTTTGACCTGAATCAGAGAACGAGGTATTGATTTGTTATGAGAACATGGAGGACTTTGAGACTCGACAGATTTAACCTGCATCAGTCACCATTTACTACACCTTACTGGTTTGCTTCAACTAGAATTTGAAATTGATAAAAAAATAATAATAACAAAAATTCTGAAATTACAGAAGTTTAAAAGCTCAGAATTTATGTTTTCTCTTTCATTTTTTGAAAGAACACCATAATTTTTAAAGTACATGAAAAAACATTTTATATTTTAATAAAATATGACTGCGAGTGGGGATTTTGTTATAAATTCAGATATTTGGAACCCCATGAAATTGGGGAGGGGGAGTAATTCCATTTTAAAAATTAGATTTTTCGGCAACCTAAATTCATGACTTTTCATAATTTTTTTTTTTTTTTTTTTTTAAATAGTTAAAATCATGACATTTCATGACAAAATTTGTTCAATACCGAAATTCATGACTTTCCAGGTGCACAGATACCCTGTTTTTAGTGCAGCAGCATTTGCATCTCTTTAAAGTTACAAAATAAAAATATGTATTACAAGTGTGCTTATATACGCACACTATTCAAGCAAGAACAAAAAAAAAAAAAAAAAAAAAAAAAAAAAAAAAAGAGTGAAAGATGTATCCTTGAAGACCAAGATTTTTTCCTCCTTCCATAAAGATCCATCCATATTTCAGAAATCTACATTTTTACAATTAACATCAAACCTGAGGCAGAATTTTTTCAAGCTATCTGAGACAAAACCGTCTAGCAATAATATCTTTCTGCAAGATACTCTTTATCATAAAAAAATATATGTAACTAATTTAAAATAACAAAAGTGCTGTGTTTACAAAAAAAAAAAAAAAAAAAAAAAAAAAAAAAAAAATTTTAAAAANTAATATTTTTTTATTCTAATATAATGGGAGATATTCTTGCATTTTGTAGGGGGGGACACTAATTATTTCCTTTTTTGCATTTTGTAAATAATCAATAATCATCACAGTAAAAAATAATGAAAAATCATAAAATCCGTAGTAGAAATTGCCGGGGAAAAAAAGACGAAATCCCACGAATCAGACTCCTCAAATTCGTTAAGAGATTAGGTTGCTGCAATAAATAAGTTCGCATGAAAAAACATCGGATTTAAAAACTGCAGAGAAATCAATAGCAATAGCTGCCAAAAATTCAATAGAATAACTGCCTTAAAAAGTAAATACTTAAATGTACGATTCGAATTTTCCATATTGTTTGAAATATATCGGATATTTAAAAACCAAGTGAAAATCAGTATCAATAACTGACGAAAATACAATTGAAACATTACATCGATTTACAATACTATCGATGCAAATTGAGCATGTCAAAAAGTGAAATGCATGATTCAAATTTTAAGTGTTAAATTCTGTACAAAAGAAAAGCAATTTCTTTTTACTTTTCAAAAGAAAAATCTTTCTGCAAGAACTCTGTAACGTTCTGCGACAATGTCGCCCTGTCGCTCAATTCTTCCTTGGGAACAATAGAATATATCATCAATAGAAATAGTACAGAACCCATCATCCGGAAAACCAAAAAACCGGAACGAAATTCGATAAATTTACCCGCTATTAAAAAAAAAAATTTTTTTTTCCCTCATAAGATTTTAGAGTTTTTCTTTCTATTTTGAAAGATGTTTACCTTACCATCATTTTGGAAATAATAATTAGTGTATTACTTCATCATTTTATCTTCTTTTTAAGATTATTTCCAAATATATATATATTTTTTAGTTGGGTTAAACCAGAGGTCGCCAAAGTGGTCTATATAGACCCCCAGGGGTCTATTTAACAAAAGCGGGGGTCGATCTGAGACAGGGGGGCGAATGGGGGTCGATCCAAATCGGAAGGGTCGATCGTGGGTCGAAAAAAAAAAANCTATGGGCTGCTAGTGTTATATTCCAGATATAATTTTTTCCAGGTTCAACCAAAGCAACTGCTCTTTGAATTTCATCACTAAAAAATAAAAATTACATACAATAAATAGACACTAAAAATTTGTCTCAATTTTAAATTGAAAAAAAAAAAATATTTAAAATAAACTTTTTCTGCAAAATGATGTATATGCACAGTATTAATTTGCCAATTAATTAAATTGCTTTTGAAGTATTTTAATGATACGCATAATGTGGCTACAAACAGGTTGAGCACTATATGTATTTCTAAGGAAATCCTCTTCAAGCCTTTGTTTAGAATAGCTTGTATTGTTGTATAGCAATGTGAAGTGCACTACTAACAAATTAAAATCAATAAAAATATAATCGGCATAAAATAAAAAAGAAGTTTTAAATTTTAAGTCACCAATGACTGATGTGGCCTAGACGGAAAGTTCAATGTCAGTTCCTGATGAGTGAGTTAAATAATGAATGGAATTTTTCTTTAAAAAAAATTATTGTGGGTAGTTTAGTTAAGATCGCTTACCAAAAGTAATTAAAGTTAAATTTTTGATTTTTATTTTCATGATGCTTTTTGTATTTCATGGTGTTTTATTATCAAAATCCTATTTTTACTAATTCAATTATTTTTAAAAAAAATTTATTTTAAATATCCTAGAGTAAACTTTGCAAAATTTAATGAACAATTAAAATCTGAAAATTAGGAAACAAGTATATTTTGATGAATAAAATGAAACAAAATCCAAAATATTAATTATTTACTTAATAAGTAGGGAATTGGTATTCACATTGGACATAAGTTAAAATGGGGTAAGTAAAATCTGAATGTCGACGTCAGACACAGTTAACCGTGGAAGTAAAAGTCCTCCAGCATGGCAGTACATTATTTTTACCTCTTCATTGAAAACAAAATGGAGAAAAAATAGTTTGAAAGAAAAACTAGAAAAAATTAAATGAAAAAGATAAGATTATTCAACCTACCTTCATAAAAAATGTTAGGTTTCCCCTTTTTAAATTTGAACGAAAAACATACCTTAGATAGTAAAAATAATTAAAGATCAGGAGATAAAAAAAAAAATTGTTTATATAGTAATAGTTTAAAGCAACTCCACTATTCAGGAATGCTGTATTAGCAGACCTTAAAAGCATATAGCTCATTTAAAACAAATTCGAGCAGTCTTAATAATTTTCATGAAAGTAAGTTTTGCAGTTGTTTAAAACTTACACCAATTTTAAAATATTTTAGAGAACTGATAAAAATAATATGAGTGTAACATTATATAAGTGTTAATAAGTGAAAAATTATATAACAACAAACTTATTTCAACAGAAATTATTAGAACTGCTTAATTTTGTAAGTGGATTATACCTGAATAATAATGAGGTTTGCAAATACAACATTCGTCAATGGTGAAATCTGAGAATTTAAAATAAGATACTGATTGATAGCATAATGAAATGCACATACGTTAAATCATCAAAATATTGATGCTTGATTTGAGGCACAATTTTTATATTTGGGTAGGAGCTAAGATCGACAAGACAGGTAACAATACACTTTGACCTCTGTCTTTTATTTTCAACATCTATATGAATCCTAAATAAAAATGAAAATAAATAATAAAGTTATATCAGGCACACATAAGAATCAGTTTAAAACATTTCAAACACTAAAAAATTTTTGTTCAACTCATTTGCAATTTTGTCACAGCTATATTCAAGTTCTAGAATTTCGTTATGTAAATAAAGTTAAGAAAATAAATATATTTGTCAATTTGTACCCAAAAATATACAATCTCAATAACAAATATTTGGCATAAACTCAAGTGAATTTCAGAATAAAGTTTAAGAAAAATATTCTGCACATAACAAAATCACTTACTTTAAAGGGTTTACACCTTCAGATATGTTGTAGGTATAGCGTGAAAAGAATAGCTTTAGCAAATCTCTCATTAATGTTTCTACTTTTAAAGCAATAGCAGAATATTCAGATAGCTTCTGCAAAGAAAAAAATAGAAATATTATTCATGAATAACTTTGTTTATCGTTACAGAAACTTTTGTTTGGAAATTGGAAAATATCTATGAAAATCTAAGTGTAGTAAGAATAAATATTGAAAATATTTTTAGTTCAAATGTTAGATGATTATTATTTTTACAGGGTATCGGCTACATTTTAGATTTTCAAATTCATGACTAATTCCCAGAATTTTTCATGACTTAACGAAGTTATTATTTTCTCTGACAAAAACACAACAATAAATTTAAAAAAGCATTATAACAACATCAATTGAAATGATAGGTATAACCAAAACTGTTATTACTCTGCATCTTCATATTTATATATTTTAAATTTAAAAAACAGAGTAAAGAAAGAGTTGAAGCAATAAAATAGCTGAAAAAAATACAAAAGCAAATAATTTCTTCTTTTTTTCTGTTGAATTATATTCTATAGATACTCATCATAAAGAAAAGAAATACTCCTGATCTTTTTCTCATTTCGGAGTAAAAAAAAATTCGCCAATGACTGATTTGTTGTTGTTGATGTATGCCATTACGGCAGAGGGGGTGCGATTGTTCTCGTTTTCCAGTAGCGCCATCTATGGCCAAGAATTTTACTTCTGCCACACCCGTTTATAGGGTGGACCCATTCATTCATCCACAGATCGTAATTTTGACCTGAATCAGAGAACGATCAATCTCCAATTCAGTACCCCCAGAGGTGTTGATTTGTTATGAGAACATGTGGAGGACTTTGAGACTCGATAGATTTAAAGTGCACCAGTCACCATTTACTACACGTTACTGGTTTGCTTCAACTTGAATTTGAAATTGATAATAAAAAAAATAATAATAACAAAAATTCTGAAATTACAGAAGTTTAAAAGATAATTCGCTCAGAAATTATGTTTTTTCTTTCATTTTTTGAAAGAACACCATAATTTTTAAAGAACATGAAAAAACATTTTATATTTTGATAAAATATGACTGTAAGTGGGGATTTTGTTATAAATTCAGATATTCGAAACCCCATGAAATTGGGGAGGGGGAGTAATTCCATTTTAGAATTTTCGACAACCTAAATTCATGACTTTTCATAATTTTTTTAAAAAAAAATAGTTAAAATCATTATGACAAAATTTGTCCAATACCGAAATTCATGACTTTCCAGGTGCGCAGATACCCTGTTTCTAGTGTAGCAGCATTTTTAAGTTATAAAATAAAAATAGGTACTACAAGTGTGCTTATATATACACACACACTATTCAAGCAAGAATTTAAAAAAAAANAAAAAAAAAAAAAAAAAAAAAAAAAAAAAAAAAAAAAAAAAAAAAAAGAGTGAAAGGTGTATTCTTGAAGACTAAGGTTTTTTCCTTCTTCCATAAAGATCCATCTGTATTTCAGAAAATTAAAATTTTTACACTTAACATCAACCCTTTGGCAGATTTTTTTCGAGGTATCTGCGACAAAACCATCTAGCACTAATATCTTTTTGCAAGACACTCATTATAATAAAAAACATATATGTAACTAATTTAAAATAACAAAAGTGCTGTGTTTACAAAAAAAAAACTTTAAATAATGTTTTATTCTAATACTATGGGTGATTTTCTCGAGGGGGGCACTAATTATTTTGTTTTTTGCATTTTGTAAATAATCAATAATCATCATGGTAAAAAATAATTAAAAATTATAAAATCCGCAGTAGAAATTGCCGGGAAAAAAAGATCAACGACTAAATCCCACGAATCAGACTCCTCAAATGCGTGTTTCTTTAATAGAGTAGGTTGTTGTAATAAATAATTTCGCATGAAAAAACATCGAATTTAAAAACTACGGATAAATCAATAGCAATAACTGCCAAAAATTCAATAGAATGACTGCCTTAAAAAGTAAATACTTAAATGTACGATTCGAATTTTCCATATTGTTTGAAATATATCGGATATTTAAAAACCAAGTGAAAATCAGTATCAGCAGGGTTCCCACTCTTTTATCAAAGCAAAAATTAAGCACTTTTAAGGACTTTTATCAAAAAAATTAAGGACTTTTTTTCCAGAAATTAAGGACCTTAAAAATTGCATAATGATCAATAATTTATCATCAAATAAAACATTATAGATTAATAATAATAGATTAAAAAATGCAATAGCTTTTCCAGTCATCCTTTAAAAAAAACTAAATAAAGAAATGTTTAATACAAATAATCTGTATTTAATTAAAATTAAATTGCATTTAATCACCTCACGCAAGCTTTTAAGAATATAAAGAAAAACTCAAAGAATGCAGATTAAACATTAAGATTTTTTATTTTAAAATGGAAAAAAAAACTGGGTAAACAGATAGAAATGTATAAATTAAGATGGTAAATTCATTAAATTAATAAAAATATTATTTTGAGTGACTAATACTAAACCAAGGCAAAAAGAAACTAACAAATATAACTTAACACAGACTTCGCGATGTATCGCAATTTAACATACATTTGATATTTATCAATCAGAAATCTTTAAATCAATCAAAAAGAAATAAATCTATAACAAAAGAAAATGTTAATTCTAAAAAAAATTTCTCCTATATCATCAATAGCATTGCTTAATTTTTTCAATTAAAATAAAGATGGATTGACTTAAGACTGTCTTAAAGATTGAGTAGTCTTAAGTAAAAACAAACACAAGCTTTATTTTAAATTCTTTTAAAATTAAAAATGACTTAGATTTTTTAAAAATAGTAATAAAACTGTTACAAAATATTTTACATACTTTACAAATTAAAAAAAAAAGGTAAAAGAAATGTCCACTTAAAAAAAAAACATTTTTAAAATTATTTGTTGAAAAAAAATGTGTGTTTTAAACATCGTTAGGCTTTTGCTAATTACTTATTTAAGATAATAAAATTGTATTGACTAATGGTCAAACGGTTTTAATGTAAAAATACATGTAAGTTTCTTTATTATTATTTCCCTATTTGAAAATGAAATAGACTAATTTAAATGTTTAAAAATAATACTGACTATCTAACAAATTATTAAACGAACACGTATTGAAGGAATTTTTAAAAAAATAAAAAAAATATTCTATATTTAAGAGCACTCAAATTCTATATTTTCCATATTTAAGAGCAAAAATATTCTATATTTAAGAGCAATTGTCAAATTAATGAAAAGCGTTAAAACATTGCTTAACTTTTTATTTAATTTAAAAAAATTTAGTAATTTTAACTAACAGCCCAATTAAAAAAAAAGAAAAGAAAGAACGCAAACTCTGTCTTAATTTCCTCAAAAATAAAAGTAAATTAATTAAATGTAGGCTTTGTTTTAATTTTTTTTAAACTAAAAGCGACTGAAGATTTATTGGTTTAAAAACTAATCGAATTCTATCAAATTATTATATTTACGTGAATTAAATAAATTTAAAAAAAACTTTTGAACACAAAGTATAAATTATTTAAATACAAAATATATAAAATATTAAATTGTATCACTTTTAAAAAGATCAATAAAGAATCTTTTTTTTTAATTCATGATTTCTTTTCTTTAATATATTAAGTTCAGAACGAAAATTTAAGATAACAGCAATTGCACAACGATCGCCAAGTAACAGTAGGTCTGCTGAAAATAACTGACAATGTTAAATCCAGACAGAAAAAAAAAGTGACGAAATAATGCGTAACGATCGCTAAGTAGCAAAAGTCTCACTGAAAATAATTTACTTGAAATGTTATATCTCGTCGAAATAAAACGCACAGCAATCGCAAAATAACTCCCGCTGAAAATAATCTTCAAGAAACGTAAAATCCAAAGGTAAAAAATGGTGCAGAAAGTAACTATGCATCACGTTCTATATTTCAACGCTGATCCTCGCACTTGGTTATTCAATATCACAAAAAGAAAATCATCTTCGTAGCTAAAAATGTAATGAACATCTTCGCAGTTAGACGAAATCAAACTTGTCTTCGTCACTGCGGTGATATAGGTGAATAGGTGCGTTAGCATAGGCAAGAATCCTCGCACGTTAAACCACGAGCATCGTCTTAAATCAGATTCCTGATGCTTCGCCTAAAATAAAAGTTATCATATCGGCCTGCCGATATGTGCGTTAAGTCAATAATTCGCGATACATCGATTTAAAAATGTTTAAGAGTAGTGCACGTTAAAATTGCTGCATCATAACAAAAACAAGAGTTTTTGTTGTTTTTTTAAAAATGGGGAAGCCAAACAGAAATAAAAACAAAAAAATCGTTCTCATTTTTTATAAGAAAAATTTAACGTTGCAGATTACGCTTTGAGTGTTTCTCACAACCGGATCTTTAGAAAAAATGACGAAAAAGAAGGCTCTTTAAAATATGCTATCAAAATAAAAAGAACACAATTAATCAAAAAAGCAAAAGAGAAACAGAAAATTTTCCTAAATTCTTAAAACAAAACTTGCAACGTAGAAAATCAATTTTCTATTTTACTGGTTATCCTATTATCTGTTTAACTTTAAAAGAAAAAGTGGAGATAAAATATATCAGAAACGCTGTTAAAATGCCGCGCTTTAAAAAAAACCCAGCAAAAGTGAAAAAAGAAAACAAACATTTCACTATTTTTAAAACAAAAAGTGTCAATGATAAAACGACAAAAATGACTTTCCTGATTAAAATTATACTTCGCTGAATATTCGTAATATCCTTAATTTTAAAAAATGGAATCATTTATAAAATTGAACTTCAGAAGAAAATATGACACAATGAAAAAATACACTTTGCCTTGTGACGATCACTAGATGCTGTTAGCCATTCCTTATATTTTTCATCAAGTGCTCATAAATTATTAAAAACACACATTCCTAGCATTTCTAACAATTTCACATTTGAATGAAGTATCAAAGCTATCACTTGCGCTATCAGAAGAATTGAATTTCTCGAATCCTATGGATGAAGAAGGTCACTGCAGGTCTTCAGCTGATAAAGTATCTAAGTACTGTCTAAAAATAAGTCAAGACCTCTACCCACCTGCAGTATCACGCTCCCCTCTCCCCACACTAAATTTTTTTCTTTCAGAATGATCCAGAAAGAAAAAATATTTTAATGAAAAAAATTAATAATAAAATAAAAACAATAAGAGCGTGTTTTCTTCCACTTGCTTGTAACCCCTACCCTCACATGCATTCAAAATGTTCTACCCTCGATGCAGGATCTCATTCTAGGCGAAAGACGTACTTTTTAACTGTGGACATTTTTCTAAGATATAAAAATTGTTCCAACCAACTAGTGATACTAGAAAATTAAGGACTTTTAAGAACCTTGAATTAAAATTAAGTACTTTTAAGGGCCCTTATCAAAATAAAAACTAAGCAGTTTTTAAGGACTTTTAAGGAGCGTGGGAACCCTGATCAATAACTGATGAAAACACAATTGAAATATTACATCGATTTACAATACTATCGATGCAAATTGAGCATGTCAAAAAGTGAAATGCATGATTCAAATATTAAGTGTTAATTTCTGTAGAAAAGAAAAGTACATTTTTTTTACTTTTCAAAAGAAAAATCTTTCTGCAAGAACCCTGTAACTTTCCGCGACAATGTCGCCCTGTTGCTCAATTCTTCCTCGGGAACAATGCAATATATCGTCAATAGAAATATTTGTAACAAAAAACTCTAAATTAGAGAGATGATAAAATGAACTTACCAATAAA
The DNA here is from genome assembly GCF_043381705.1 of Parasteatoda tepidariorum. Classification (NCBI taxonomy): domain Eukaryota; kingdom Metazoa; phylum Arthropoda; class Arachnida; order Araneae; family Theridiidae; genus Parasteatoda; species Parasteatoda tepidariorum. The sequence continues at coordinate 29,410,778 of NC_092212.1, read as the reverse complement.
GTTTGCTTGCTACAAACTGGGTGCATGATGGATTTTTCTCTTACAAGATGATGAAAAGCTTTGTAACCAAGCTCAGTAATTGTATCAAAATCTAATTAAAAGAATTAGTTATCTCAAGTAAGAAAATGCATGTCAGAAAAATATAATTAAAGGTCAAAAACTTAAGAGAGTGGAAAGTTCCATGTCTGGAACCTTGGCAAATCCAGAAAAATATACTTTTCCAGACAATAGGTCATAAAAAAAAACACACACACATTATGTAGTAAAGAAAAGTAACATATAGGAGATAATTAATGCCAATTTCATATAACAACTTTTTTGAATGACATTTAAATGTGTTTAGTATGATAAAATGCACAAATAATAAAAAAAAATTACTAAAGTGCACACAGATGGTTATTTGAACTTCCTTTTTCATAAATAAAAACATGATCTTTATTTTTTCCATTTGATGTGAAGATCTAGCAAGGCAGATAAAAATAACATTAAAAAAATGAGCCTCAAATCCCAAAAGTAATCTGACTTAATATATACATATATAAAACAAGGTACAGAATTGTAAACATTTATTAATAGTTACTTAAATAATGCATAATTTTAAAGGGAGTTGCAATTTAGTCATTCACAATTGAAAGAGAAACGAAGCTTGTCTGCTGGTGTTTTTTTCAAACACTATATTTATTCAGCTTCAATAAAATTCATAGTTTGAAATTTATTTGTCTCAACTAAGTTTGTTTTTCTTTAACTGTTCTTGTCTTTTCAAGAAATCTCTTAGCTGTGTATGTTCAATTATCAAAAAGTGGGGGGGGGGGGGGGNGGGGGGGGGGGGAGAGAGAGAGAATGTGTTGATAATTTTTTTTAAAAATTGATTAACAGCAATTAAATTCAAATGCTCGTGATCAGTTTTTTAAAAAAAATCCTTTATTTTCTTAAGAAAGGAAACAATATTTATTTTGATTGTTAAAAAGTGTATATACAATAGACCTTTCCAGTAAAGGGAGATCTGGACATGGGACTCAGTAAGTACTGTAACAATTATTCCACTAGGCCAGGGGTTTCCAACTTACATGAGGCCGCAATTAAAAACACCAGTCAAATGGTGGGCCGTAACTTTACCAAAATTTTATATAGGACTCTTTTATGTTTGAAGGAACATTAAATATTACTGTCAGATTTTTGTCAAGTTGTACAAAAGAAAAGTATTGAATTGGAAATTAAAATAAGAAGTAGAGTTTTAAAAATATTTAATCGAATTTTAAAAAATTCTGGCTACAATAACTTTAGTGTGCACCTATGTATTAAACAATTAATGTGCAGCAGATATCAAATTGTTAACATATAAAACTTTAAAATATTTAAAATCCATATAGATTTTTTACGAAAATTGTCAGCAAAAAAAAAAGACAACTAATATATTTAATTTCGCTGGCCACAAAAAAAGGTATCGTGGGCCNTCAAATCCCATAAGTAATCCGATTTAATATACAGTCGGACCTCTATTTAACGAGGTCGCTAAATCCCAATAATAAATTTGTTATATGGAAAATTTGTTAAATAGAAAAATCCCCTTTTGAAATACTTAAACGACACAAAACAGGTTTTAAATTTATAAACACTAGACATAATTAAAATAGCAATTGATACACCTTTATCTTTCAAAGCAGTATTTTCTATTTATTCTATAAATCTAAACCATAAAAGAAATCTGCATGGAAAGCAAGAATAGAGCAAAACATTATCCATTGTTACACTGTCATGTTACATACATTTTTAACTAAAAAAAAAGCTAAATTTATGCATAAAATTATATCTGTATTTATTATAAAAGTAATTTTAAACATGCATTACAACATGCGTTCTTAAACTTAATTGTTTCGGATAAAATCCGTTAATTTTGTTTGCGTTTTTCGTTTGAAATGCAAACAAAAAGTGAAAAAGATTTTACTGCTTTCTGTAATAGTTACGTGACTTCGAAAATCAATTCAAGGGCATTTCCCATATAAAATGCTTTAACAAGTTTGAAATGTTCTGAAATATTTTGGGAAATAGAGAAGTTGGATCTCAAGGAAAAGTTCATTAAATAGAAAATTTCCAAAATGTTCTTGATTCCTCGCAAAATAGAGAAATTTGCAAAGAGGAAGTTCATAAAATAGAAGTCCGACTGTATGCATATATAAAACAAGGTACAGAATTGTTAACATTTATTAATAGTTACTTAAATAATGCATAATTTTAAAGGGAGTTGCAATTTAGTCATTCACCATTGAAAGAGAAACAAAGCTTGTCTGCTAGTGTTTTTTTCAAACACTATATTTATTCAGCTCCACCAAAATTCATAGTTTATTTGTCTCAACTAAGTTTGTTTTTCTTTAACTGTTCTTGTCTTTTCAAGATATCTCTTAGCTGTGCATGTTTAATTATCAAAAAAAGGGGGTAATGTTTTTATTAATATTTTTTTTTAAAACTGATTAACAGCAATTAAAAAAATACATGTATTTTTTTCAAATGCTCACGATCAGTTTTTTTAAAAAAAATCCTTTTTTTCCTTAAAAAAGGAAACAATGTTTATTTTGATTGTTAAAAAGTGTACATACAATAGACCTTTCCAATAAAGGGAGATCTGGACATGGGACTCAGTACGTACTGTAACAATTATTCCACTAGGCCAGGGGTTTCCAACTTACAAAGGCCGCAATTAAAAACACCAGTCAAATGGCGGGCTGCAACTTTATCAAAATTTTATATAGGACTCTTTTATGTTTGAAGGAACATTAAATATTACTGTCAGATTTTTGTCAAGTTGTACAAAACAAAAGTATTGAATTGCAAATTAAAATAAGAAATAGATTTTTAAAAATATTTAATTGCATTTTAAAAAGTTCTGGCCACAATAATTTTAACGTGCACCTATGTATTAAACAATTAATGTGCAAACAGATATCAAATTGTTAACGTATAAAACTTTAAAATATTTAAAATCCATATAGATTTTTTACGAAAATTGTCAGCAAAAAAAAAAGACAACTAATATATTTAATTTCGCTGGCCACCAAAAAAAAAGGTATCGTGGGCCTGATGCGGCCCGTCAATTGGTAACCACTGCACTAGACCTTAGAATTCTAATGATTTAGATCCTAAGGTTCTTCGTATTTTTTAAGTTAAAGCAGATCCCTATTTAAAATTTGACTTGCCACCTTTTAATCTATTAATATGCACATTCGTTATTATTCTATCCATTGATAGACAAAGCAAAGAATTTCAAAACATGAATAGAGTAATATTTGATCAATCAATGCTTTTAATTAGAACTAATTAAGCTCCTGATTCAAGAAATAGCAAAGATATGTAATAAGAATTATTCTAATTTTCTCCCTCTGCAAATAATAAAGAAGAAAAGGAAGATTTTTATATTTTAGAGTATGGCTATAATTTTTCTATGGGCCAATTTTCTTCGGGCTGGAGAATTGAGTGTTCCTTGTGATGCATAATAACTTATGCTTTGTGTCCATTTTATGATTTTTAGTTAATCTGTTATAGCATAGAAGCAGAATCACTGTGTTAGTATAATGATACATAAAAGGAATACAAAATTTCAACTACCATCATCCTCTCCTCGACGGAATTCTACAGAAGATTCATTAGGGCTTGTTTGCTGAATGTGTAAAAACAGAGTGCACGTGTATCTTAAGAAACCCACTCGACAACCCCATGATAGCTCAAAAACTGCTTGATTCTGTTTCAATGTTTTCAGTTTCCACTTGCATTTCTCCCTAAAAAAAAAGGCATAATTAATGATAGCTCTTTTTTAACTGCTTTTACATCTGAATTCAATGACACACAAATTTAACATAAAATACATAAATTATAATGACTACACAAATAATCCATAATCAGGGGTCCGTTTAGAAGAAATTTGGGTCCGTTAACGGACCCTTCACAAAATATCTTTTCATAAAAATGGACCCTTCACAAAAAATTTTAACTTAGAAACAGACCCTTCACAAAATAATTTATCTTTTAATCGAACCCTTCACAAATTTGTTTATCTTTATTATTGTTTAATTAATCGAATAAACCCTTCTCAGGAAGGGGGACAAGAAAGACAGATATAAACGAACTAAAATTTGTCTTCGGCAGACGCTTCTTCCTTTATTTGTCCAAAATGAATATTCTGCATTCAGCGATATAGGCTAAATACCAAATATTTATTTGTTGCATCGTAATTTAGCAGCTGCAATTGCTGTTTATTTTTTAACATTTAATTTTTTATTTATAATTTTGCAGTGTTGAGCATAATCTTGTATGTCTTTACAATTTAAAAACTCCTTCTGCAATAACAGACCCTATTAGCCCAAATTCACAAAAGCGGACCCTGGGTGAAAGAATGTGATTTAACGTTTATTTTATATTCACAAATTACGAGTCATTTTTTCACAATTTTACAAAAACGGACCCTTCACAAAATGTCTGGACAGACCCCTGATAATAAGATGAAGAGTTTGTCTCTTAGTGTTAGTTCAATTATCCTGAAACTTGAACAGCAACTGCGAGGGGCAAATTTAGTCCTAAATCTTATAATTTGTTGAAAATTTTCAATTCATATGAAGAATGGAATTTTTTTAATCGGCTAAGAGCTGGCTATTGATAAAAATGAGACTGCAGATGAATTTTTTTCTTTTAAGCATTTTAAAGATTACATCAGTGATATTTGATAGCTTAATTCTCTCATTAAAAAAGGGAGTTTTGTGCACGGTCTTTATTTCATTATTTTTTATTCCTTATGTCAGATTAACTCAATGATCAATCAGCATGAACATGATGGCATTGGTAGATTATATCACTAAATTAGCATTCCTAAAGTTACTTGCAATAACGTCGTCATTTTTTTTTACAGTTATGCCTATTAACCACGGATTTATAAAACTAAAAAATTTAAAAGCAACAGTAATTGAAATAAGAAAAGTAATAATAAAAAAAGTAATCGAATCGTTACATAGAATTTTAAAAATGCCTCAATACAAATCGCGATATTGGATTTTTAAATCTCGTAAATAAGAACTGCAATGAACGATATTGAAATTGCATGAATAAAAATCAGGTAAATACGAGCTATCTAGGGGACGGGTAAAAATGAAATAAAAATCTCATTTTCTGCTCTTAAAAGCTAATAGCTGAAATAACTACTATGCGGAAGGGTTGGCAGCTACATAGTTTGAATTTTCTATATATCTTTCGTTATATTATAATCAAATCGGAAATAGATATAATTATTATATTTCAACGGCTGAGTTTTCAGAAAAAGCGGAATATATATAGATATAAGCTTTTAGAGAATCGAAATTTTTGATAAAAAGGCTGAAATTCGAGAGACAAAAGCGAAAAAGGCGGAAATCGCTAAAAAGCTGAAAAATCTCAGTCCTGCTGACACCAATAAAAATAAGGCAGTTGCATGACAGGATATGCTTCTCCTAAATGAATTAGTACTATTTCTCCAGTAATTTTAATATATAACTTAGTTATTTTTTTAATTTCAATAGTAGCTATAATTAAAAATAATACAAGCAGCATAGGTGTCAAGAATATAATAGCGATTTTTAACATTCCTCATAAACAAATTAGTACAGTTCTCCATCTATTTTACTTTTCAGCACATACTTCATTTTTTATTATTTTATTTTTCTTGTATCGTTCATTTCAAGTTATTTAGTTTTATAAAAACACACAACTATAAATGAAATAAACATGTGGTTTCAGATAATTGTAGGATTACTAATTTGGTGACGTAGTCTACCAATACTTTCACTTCGGTTTATCTGACATAAAGAATAAAATATAATAAAACATTAAAAAAGGTTCAATAAACTCTTTTTTTGATTATAACAGTTAAAGGCTAGCAGGCATCAATAATATCTCCAAAGTTTCTGATAAAAAAGTCTTCTGCTGTCTCAATTAAATTAATGGCTGGAAAAGGATGACAACTCATCATAAAATTCCATTTTTAAAATGTCTCTTTTGAGCGATTTTTAAGATCGGAAGCTGAAACTGTCCTTTTCACCCACTGTCTGAATTTCAAGATTCACAAACAGTTCTGGAGTAATTAGAGAAACACACAAACTCTTCATTTTATTATTATAGATTTGCAGACGTAAATAGGATTGTGAAAAATAAAGTATTTTAGGAAATCTAACTACAGTAGGGAACCGATTATCCGGAACGATCGGGACTATCGCTATTCCGGATAACTGATTTTTCCGGTTTTCTGAATCGCTACAAAAAGCCGTTTTTTTAGTGTTAAACCCAACTAAAAAAAAAAATATTTGGAAATAATCTTAAAAATAAGGAAAAACGATGAGGTAATACACTAATGATTATTTCTGAAATGATGGTAAGGTAAACATCTTTCAGAAAAGAAAGAAAAATCCTAAAATCTTATGAAAAAAAATTTTTTTTTTTTTTAAATTGCGGGAAAATTTATTAAATTTCGTTCCGGTTTTTTGGTTTTCCGGTTTTCTGATTTCCGGATAACGGGTTCTGTAGTGTATTTAGGAAATCTAAACTAACTTTGCACAGTGCAGGACAAAAATATTAAAAATGAAAAACTTACCCCGATGATTCTTGCTCAAGAATTTCTTTGAACTTTTTCAGAGTCAATGCATTATCTATTTTCCTACAAAAACAAATTGACAATGTATTCCATAATTCAGAGTCTGTGTCTAATTTGAAGATGAATGAACATAGAGATTTACATAAATTCAAACATAATTTTTAAAAAAATAAAAATAAAAAAAGCACACTTTGAGCCAGATCTGGAAAAGCACCAAGTTAAAAAGCACACCTGGCAACTGAAGAATGTAGAAAAACTGAAGAATCAGTCAAGGAAGAATGTAGTAGTTTATTTTATTTAAGTAACAGATTTTTACTTTCAGCCATAAGAAATAATTAAAAAAACAAGGTTTTAATAAGAAAATGCTCCACAAATTTACTAAAATAGTTTAACAAATATGAAGTGGTAGTAAAAAACTTAGATTAGGTAGATAAAAATTTAAATTTATATGGGTATTACTTCAGAAAGTTCAACATTTAACTTAAAAGTCTAAAATTCTGGTATTCAAGATCAACTGGTAGAATAAGTTTGTAGTGTGCTTTTGATAATTTCAAATTTAGCTTCATTTTTTTTCCTTTCAAAATTTAAATAATATCTATAAATATTAATTTAACTACATGATACTTAAACTAAAAGGCATTATGCACTGGTTTTAGAGTGTCTTGTTTAAAACATTTCTTTATTTTTTAATTTTAATAAAGGTCAGAATTTGGCTCTGTGAGGGAAAACACAGTTCAGATAACAATTGCTCAAATGTGCCAAATCATTAAGATAGTAAATGTAATATATATATCATCAGCGGGGAAAAAATCTAAATTCTTACGTTGGCTTCTTTTCAACAGCTTCTGTTGAATTAACTGGACTGGTTGAACCTGTAGGAAGAAAAAATAATAATATTAATAAAAAACTAATTAAAATTTTCTTTTAAATTTTATAATTAGTACCTAATATAATCCCAATTATATTATGTACTAATATAATTGGGTCCCAATTATAGTACCAATTTTATGAATAGTACCTAATATAATTTGGAATTATGCTCAAAGATATTAAGGAAACTAATAGATAAAGTTACGAATAAATTAACAACCTGCAATTTTTAGAATGTTCTTTTTCTAAAAAAAGAGGTATTAGAAATTTATTTTTCCCTTTATTTTGTTTAAAAATTATAAATGTAACAATAAAGTGGTTGCAAGAAATTTAAGTTCGAATTATTTTAACTACACCCTATTAAAAAAGTGCCATTATAAAACTAATATTCCAATAGTTTCAGCTTAAAAAAATAAAATTTAGACACTGCCCTCAAGTGTCAGAATTTGAAAGAAAAAAAATCATTTTTTTCAAAAATAAGGGGACCTTTTCCATTATAGCATTTGAATGGATAATTGTAGAAACACAAATCTGGGTTTATTTTGTTGATAATGCCTTTAATTGAGACTTTTATAACTGAAAAGTGTTTCTTTTAACCCTATGCGGAAAAAATCATATTTTGAGGAAAGAGAATATCAGTTTATAATTGGTAACTATCGAAAAACAGTTAAAATAAGAAACCACAAATAACATTTCTTTAAAAGCAAAATAAGCTTAAAATGTCAAATTTAAAAAAAAAAAAAAAAAAAAAAAATAGAGAATTTAGTCATTNAAAAAAAAAAAAAAATTAAAAATTAAAAAAAAAAAAATAAATAAATAAAAAAAAAAAAATAGAGAATTTAGTCATTAATACAAATCATAAAACTATAACTATTACAAAAATAAGGAGGGATTAATGTTAGCTATTTTACATACAATGGGGGAATTTTTTTTTTTTTTTTACCGGAGCTGTTTTTTCCCCATAGGTGTGGAAGCTTCCTAAATCTCTTTTAAACTTACCATATAAAAATATTTAAACATTCAAGTTAGCATATACAGTGGGTGATCGGTTAACGAACAGATCGGTTAACGAACACTTTCACGAAAGATTTTTGTGTTCGGATAACGAACACATATTCGGATAACGAACAATTTCAGGAAAGATTTTTTGTCGGACAACGAACACATATTCGGATAATGAACAAAACGAATTCTAACGAACACTTCTCAACCTTAAAAAAAATTAATATTAAGCATTTATTATCATTTTGCATACAGAATAAGATCACTGAAAGGAGAAATGTTTAAAGCATGCTTAGTATTGATAATTACTAAATGAAACTTGAATTATGGAGAATGAAGGAGTAACGAAAATCATATCTGCGAAGCAAAGAAGTGTCATCCATGATAAAATGGAAAGGTTGCTTTTAGTTTGGATAAATGAACGGGTAATGAAACGAGATGCAACTAGTATGCCTATCATTCAAGAGAAGGCTAGAGAAATTTGTGAGAAATTGAAAGAACAAACTCCAGTTTCGTCATCCGAGGAGTTAGAATTCAAGGCTACCACTGGCTGGTTTACAAAGTTTAAAAAAAGGTCTGGAATTAAACATGCATTAATGCATGGTGAGTCTGCTAGTGCAGATAAAGAAGCAGTTGAGAAGTACTGTCTCAAATTTCAAGAATTCATTGAAACAGAAGGGTATCGTCCACAACAAATATTTAATTGTGATGAAACTGGTTTGTTTTGGAAGCGCATGCCGAATTGTACCTACATCACGAAAGATGAGAAAAGTGTTCCTGGGCATAAACCTATGAAAGACCAATTGACGTTACTTTTGGGAGCTAACGCTAGTGGTGATATGAAGTTAAACCACTTCTCGTTTAGCACTCTGAGAATCCCAGAGCATTCAAAAAAATTTCATAACTAAGAGCAAACTGACAGTAATGTGGGGATCGAATCAAAGGGCATGGGTCACACAGTATCTTTTCAAGGAATGGCTAGTTTGTGCCCCTAGCATCAGGGACTACCTTGATACCAATGACTTGCCGTTGAAAGTACTGCTGCTATTGGACAATGCACCAGGACACCCAAACGATCTTGAAGATAATTTGTTGACAGACTTTCCCTGGCTGACAGTTCAGTTTTTACCTCCGAATACGACTTCGCTGATTCAGCCGATGGATCAGGAGGTTATTGCGGCTTTCAAGAAATTGTACACTCGCGCGCTGTTTCGTCGGTGTTTTGAAGCAAGCCAATTCTCCTCAACAATGACTTTAAAAAAGTTTCGGAAAGAAAAATTTGACATTCTTGAAGCTATTCGTATCATTCAAAAGGCGTGGTCAGAAGTCACACAGCGACAGTTGATTTCTGCTTGGCGGAAGCTGTGTCCATCCTTCGTTCAAGGTGACGGAGGTGATCAGGGAGACACCCCTGAAATTATGGATGAAATTTTGACAACTGCTAGAGATCTGGAATTGGAGGTGAACGAGGATGACATAGAAGAGCTCATAATGGGACATGTAGATTAACTGAAGACAGAAGAACTCCAAGAAATTTTGAATGAAGAACACCAAGAAACACAGCGAAATGTGTCTCCTTCTGAACAAAAGGAAGACGAAAGAGGATACCAATGCCGACATCTGCCGTTAAAGATCTTTTGAAAAAGTGGGAGGATGTCAGAGCAATGGTCTTAGAATGGCACCCAAACTAAGCTGATGTCAGTAGGGTTGGGGATTTTTACAACGACAATGCTATTAATTACTTCCGGAAAATCCTGAAAGAGAGAGAAAAGCAATCGACATTGGACATGTTCTTCAACGCCCCATAAGCATAAAATGAAAAGGACTGATTAATATGCAAGACTGTATGCATGAATTATTTTTTAAGAAACTTACTAAGAAATTATACATTTTTTTAAATTTAATTTTTTGGATCTCCAGAACGAATTAATCGATTTCACATAGAAGTCTATGGTGAATCGATGATCGGTTAACGAACAATTCGGATAGCGAACATAATCTTGGAACGGATTATGTTCGTTAACCGATCACCCACTGTACTTTACTCCCCTTTGAAAATCATTCTTATATTAAGCTATACTTCTTTCAATCCATTAATAATAATAATATAAAAACTTAAAAAAATTTACGAACAATATAACACATTGGACATTGTTTTTATTCAGAAAGATTTCATAACTTCACAACTAAATATGGATCAAATACAGAATTATGTATATTCATGAAGTAATTCCGAGTTACCAAGTTTAGCAGTAATTAGTAATTTAGCTTTGTAAGCATCACTTTTACCCCCCCCCCCAAAAAAAAACTAAATTTCTTGAATTGTGTACCATTCTATATTCGTTTGTTTCCAATTTTACTAGGTACTGGATTTAGAACAAATTACACATAATTTATCCCTTAAATGGCTAATTGCTTACTGCTATTTGAAAAATCATTTATAGAATCAGGTAAATTTTTGCCCCGTTGCTTTAAATTATTCTTCAAAAAAGCAGAACCAATCCAAACTGGAAAAAAAATTTTTTTTTTATCAATTACAAAAAAAAAATTAAAATTTTTTTTCATAACAAATACTTCATTGTACGAGCTATGCTGTCATTATGTTTAATACAGTAGGATAAAATTATGAAATAACTGTAGAAATTTTATATCAATATGCTATTTGAATTTATCCAATAGTATTTTCTCATAAAAGGTTAAACACTTCACTTAGCTCATTCATCAAAACTTACAGTTTATTCAGTACATAAAAAAATATTATGCTTAATACTTAAACAATTTAATACTTAAACAATTATGAATTAACACTAATTTCAAAATTTCTTTACATTTTTCAAATGAGAGAATAAAAATTTGTTGCTCCTCTTATTCAAAGATTATTTTTAAAAAATTGAAAGAGTTGTTCACTAACAGAGTGTTCTATTCTTCATTTGTAGAACTATATATTTCATGTAGCAAAAAGAAACATGCTAATGAAATTTTGTTATATGATTGTTCAAAATTTATCCTTTTAAACAGCAAAATATGTATGCATATTATTTTAATGTTACATAGAGATGAAATGTGATAAAAATAAACAAATTTAGAATGGCACATTTAAGCATTAAAATTTAAAAATAAATAAATAATGATGAATCTCTTTACTTTTAATACTAGTTTGCTGATAATGAGGAAAAAACTTTAAAATTAACATCAGTTATATAAGACAGAGGCAGGAAGAAATAAAGAAACAAAGATTTTTTTTAAAAATTCATTGCCGTAATTATCATCAAAAAATTGTTAAATTTCCCTTCCTTTTTAGATAAGAAAATATAATTCTTTGTGTACGCCACTTTATAGACATACCTGTTAACATTTTGCATATCTTTCCTGAAGCAACAGTGATGTACTTTCGAAGTAAATCTGTGACTGTAAAATAAAATTTACAAAGCGAACTATTTCACAACTTCGATGTAAGACAGTTAAGAAGCTAATTAAAAAGAATGATAAAATACAAAGAGATAGAAAAATAAGCAAGAAGAGAAAAAATTTAGAATTTTTAAAGTATAAGTACAGGGTATAGGCATTTGACTTGAATATTAGTAATTTTAAATGTAAAATCTACTTGTTGCAAATAAAGCATGCAGAAATGTCTAAAGAGCTTTATTCCCTTTTGAGAAAGGGCTGCAACACATTTTTTACAGTCAAAAAAATAAAAGTATAATTTTTTTTATCCAGAAAATAGTATTATATTTAAATGAAACTTTTAATTTACACACTTTACATCATTATATTACATCAAAACATATTTATTTCAAAAACTACCATTATCTTGCATTAATTTAAAAAATTTTTTTTTGCTTTTAAACTACACTATATTAATTAATACTGTATTTACACACAAATATATTACATCAAAATATATTTATTTCAAAAACTAGCATCCTCTTGCACTAAATATTTAAAAGTTTTTTTTATTTTTAAACTACATTATATTAATTAATATGTAAGTTCTTAAATATTCCATCATGAAGGAATTATAAAATATTCTAATATGTTCATTTTTAAAAAAAAAACGAAAATTCTTTTAAAAAACGTTTTAAGTGAGAAGTATTATTTTAGGACATTTTTTTTTAAAAAACTGGTTTTTAAAAAAAAATCAAGAAAATCAGAATAGTATAGAACAGTACAAGACAGCAAAAGACTTTTCAAAGCAAAAGATTCAAAAGATTTCAGAAAGCAAAAGATTTCAGCAAAAGACTTTAAAAAAGTGACAGATAGAGAAGATTGTACAAAACAGAAATTTAAATAAAAATTATCAAGATCAATAGATTAAACCGGGTTGCTCATATACTTAGAATGTATATTTTTAAATCTATGAAAAGACTTGTTTTTGAAAAGCGGGGAAAAGGTAGATGATGGCAAAAGCTATGATTGTAATACAATTAAAAGAGATTTTGGAATGCTAAAAGTTGAAAACTGGAAAAATCCACAGAAATTTCTTCAAAGAGAAACTTTGGCTTATCCTGGAGCTGTTGAGCAAATGATAGTATTTTAATCTATAGCAACTGACATACTTTTTGGAATATTATTGCAATAATGCCTTCGTGTAATGTTAAGTACATTACTTTTGCTACTGCTAGAAAAATATATTCTGAAACTACGGAAATTCCGTACTAGTTGCAGTAGCAGGGTATGCGAGGACATATTCACAGGGAGACTATGTCATGAAAGGAGACATATTACTATGTCATGTTAATAACATAAAGTCGACCAGATAATTGTTGAAATCAGAGGTCCCCAACTTATCATAACATATACCCATAACTCATCATCCACTAGCCAATTTCTTAGTTTAAGTTAAAACCTCTGCTTACCTTATACTAAATATTTACAGAACGACCAACTTCAAATATGTTTTTAAAAGACAGTTAATTGCAACTCAAATTATTAATTGTAAGACAAAGATATAAATTGACCGTAGAGCGAATAACAAAAAAGGCATGTTAACTTCGATTAATTTATCAAATAAATTCAAATTAAAACAAACCCAAGCATTTTTCTATAATAAGCTTGAAAATTTCTTGTCGCTGTATTAACCAGTGATGATGCTGGGTAAAATGTTTTTTGATGCCCTATGCCAAAAAATACAACGATAAGCTTGTAACTCATGGGGATTAAGGTGATTATCTTATGAAATAACAGCATAAAATTTAGTAAACCTAGCTTAAATATTCATGAAGATATTTTTGCAGTTAGAGTAAGAAAACATATGTCAAAAAAGTATTTTTTAAGTAATTTTTTTTAGTCATTTATAGCAGGTCCTCTCTAAAAGCTTTAAACTTTATTAATACGTAAGGGAAATTGCAAGACTTTAAACACTGCTAAAGTTTTATAATGATTCACAAAGTATTTCTCGAGAAATATGAGTTAGCATTTTGTTCAACCCCTGTATTTGGCATTTTCGTATAAACTTTTTACATTTCCTAAAAATTTTTTTTTTTACAAAATTAAATTTTGTTTAATCAGTTTTTTGAATTATAACTTTAGCATTCATAACATAAGCAATAGTAGAAAAAAGTTGTCAAGCCACTTTTCTCGAAATATGTCGCAGGGCACTTCAATTGCACGACAGTAATCGTTTCAGTTATAAAGGACAAAAACTGCGTTTTGTCAACAGCAGTCAAGATATGATCTGTAATTGTGTGGCAAAAGTCAGCAAAGAAGGTGAGAAATACTTTTGGTAAGAAAATTTCATCTCATTCTTTTTCAGAAATCTAAAAAACCAACAATTATGTTTCTGAACAGTCTATATAACTAAAAGACTTTGATAAACCAGGCGAAAAAATAAAAGAATGTGCCAAAAATAGACAATTATGCACAATATTATTAATCAAATTCTCAGTAAAATTTTGTTTCATGGGATAAAAAATATCACATATGTGCACAATAATAATTTACAGCACGTTTTTTAAACTAGTAACAAGAGGATTAATATATGTTTCTCAACATGTTCGAACCTCCGTGCTGATGCAAAAAACTTAGGATTCTACAAAAACTTATTCAAGAAGGATTGCGTAAAAAATAACACTAAGAAAAACGAGTTGAGTATAAAGCACTTGATCTTAATCTTTATCAATCGATTTAAAATTGATTACTTTTCATGAATTTTGAATTATTAATAGAAAATTTTTGGCAGTTAGAGTACTTTTCAAGATATTCAAAAATGTAATAAAAAAAATTCAAAAAAATAATAAAAACAATAAGAAATGATAAAAATTCAGAATCACAGACCCACAGAACAATCTTGTGCTTGAAAAACAAGAATTTTTTATGAGTTTATTTTTTTGGAGGGGAGCAACAAATAGTTTAAGTTAGAGGGGACTATATTGTTAAACAAATGCATCAAATTATCTGAACATTATTTCTATTTGAACTATTATTTATGAGGGATAGCAAATATTTCAGAAACTTTTCCATTTTTAATTAATCACTTCATACACAAAAATTAATTATTAAACCAAAAAAATTATCTGATAATAAAATGTTTCTATTTTATAATCCATTTAACAGAAATATACTTTAAAATACAGGTCCTATATTTGATGATACATATACATACAAGTACTTACTAGTTTCACTTTCAGGCACATTGGGACAATTTGAAGGGCAGGAAGAATTCTAGAAAAAAAAAAGATGATATACAGAACTGTAATTATAATCAATTAAATTAAAATAACAATGAACACTAATTAAATGCAGACTATATTTATAAATCTCAATGCATAAGTCTTGCAATTTTTCTGCTGATCTGTATAATATTGCTGAATTTATTAAAAGTAATAAAAAAAATGGTCTTAATTAAATAAAAGAAAATCAAAGAGATAATTTTTTTTTACAAATTTTGGAGCAATTGTTAGTATTTATGATGATACTGACAGAGACATTAGGAGCACAATTAAAAATGCGCTGAGCATTTTCAGAAAGTTTATCAATGTTCAAATAGGAAATTAAGAATACAAATATTCAATGCAACAGTGAGATTTCTGCTACATGGTCATGGTAGCAAAACTTGGAAATTAGAAAAGCAGCAGGAATACAAAATAGATGCCTTTCAAACAAATCGCTTAAGAAAAATATTGAAAATCTATCAACCGAAAAGATAGGAAAGGTGAATCTATCCTGTAAATCCAGTACCAAGCCGGTAACAATAAATATAAAAAGGAAACAATGAAAATCTATTGTCATGGAAAACATACAAAAAAGAATGAAAAAATCACATTGACCTGGTCACCAGAAGGAAAGTGGAGGAGAGGTAGGTTGCAAACAAAATGGCAAAGTATGGTAACTAATGAGAGAAACCAATTAAATTAGCAGAGGTAGAATGTTACCAAAGGAAACAATCTAGACAAGAGAGAATGGAGGACAAGGATTACAAGGATCCAGGTATAAAGAGCTTCGTATAAAAAGCATTTTTGTAAACAAATTGCCCACTGTATTTACAAATAATTTAATTACATTGGGCTTTACTTTTATCCCAGAAAAGTCAGAGGGCATTTTAAGTTCTTTAATGACTGAGGAAACATTTGCATTGCTAAAATTAACCCCTCAAAATAGCTTTATTTTAAAATTGGACCCTTTACAAAATTATTCTTTTGAAAAATAATAAATTATGTCCTAGTTCATAATTTTTAAACTAAAACTCTTTGAAAGATAAGGTTTTTGTATCCCTAAAGGTAGAAAAAAGGAACACTACTATCTAAAAACGAGTAGATTTTACCAAAACAATCTGGAATGCCCACTGCTAGAACACTGACAATCCAATTTTGCAAATAATGTATGATAACAAAAAATATGAGAATAATCATGAATAGACTAAAACTGTAAAAATATGTAAACAATTATAGAGTATACATCAAATGAAATAAAATTTAAATATAGTTATTTAACTTTAAAAGATACTCACAGGAAGCTCTTCCTTTGTACAAGCTACAGCAGATGACCTAGATCAAAGAAATACAGCTTAAATTTCTTGTGGTTACTTTTAATTTTATTTTATATGAGCAGTGTGGGAAATCAAACAAAGCAACATGATAACTTAAAATCTAGAACAAATTTAGAATGCTAAGTAAAGGATACTTTAGTTACAAAAAAAGATACAAGAACATTTTTTTGCAAGATAAAACTTTGTTCTTTCATTTGCGAATTTTTTATCCTGAAACCCAAGATATTTGTTCCAAACTCTTAAAAGAGGTCAGAGATCTGCAAGAGCTGTACTCCCAGAATGATGATGAAATATTTTTGATAGTAGGAATCTAGTAAATATTGTTCTAATACATTATTTTGGAAAGAGAACAAGAGTTTGAGCTCTTTTACTTTAATTTTGACTATATCTTAATCACTAAGGCCCGGATTTTGATGACATTTGCATTTTTTTGCATTTTTGGACATTTTTTGTCTTTTAGAGCATTTTTTTAGATTTATAGGGCATTTTTCTTGAGATTTTGGGGCGTATTTTGCATTTTAATGCATTTTTTAAAGTTTTCTGTTAATTTTTTACAATTTTTATTATTTTTTATCAATTTTCATTATTACACTGGCTTCCAAACGATAAAGAAAATCTCTAGGATATTAACAGGTGAAGCATCTTTTCAAATTGAAGAAGAATTGTCAGTAAGTAAGACCGTCTCTTTCAAGTACGCACCTATAACATCAGTAGACGTTGAAAGAAGCTTCTGCAGGAATGAAAATTTACTTTCAGACAAGAGACGCTCGTTTACATTTCAAATTATCAAAAAACATTTAATAATCCAATGTAATTCTGATATTTAGTAATATTATGAGATGGAAGTTGTTATATCCATTAAAGTTTCTATACAAAATAAAAATATTTTGGTGTCAATATATTTTCCTTTTTTTTTTGTTATTTTAGGATATAAAACATATTTTTCAAACTTTAATGTGCGTAGAACAAGTATTGCATTGCTTTATATCTTTTAAATGACTCATAATAATTTTAAAGAGCAAAACATTTTTTTAATTCAATATTCTTACTTTATTTAGGGCATTTTTTGCGCAATTTTTGCATTTTTAAGGGCATTTTTTGCACTTTTTAAGGGCATTAGTTGAGATTTTTTAGGTCATCAAAATCCGGGCTCTATTAATCACTATTTATGCAAATCAAGAAAACTTTGAAGACAATCATAAAACTTATTCAATTTATCCAAAAATAATATAATATAAAATCTGAAATTTGAATGCAATAGGTTTAATAGTTTTTGAGCAACAGAGCTTCATTAAATTTCAATTTTTTTCATTAATATTTAACCTTGCCTTACCTGATTTAAGATAAAAGTTTTGATATTTTTCTAACTAAACTTTTAATGATCATAAGGCAGCTATCGAGAGGCTTCAAAATTCAAAGTTTTCAACAATGCCTATTTTTGTTCCTCACAATGTGCCCTGCATTACTGCAGCAATGGTACTTACTTAATCAAAAATATCATATCATTCAAAATTTGGAAATTTAACTTTGACACCAACAAATATATAATTAGATTTAAAAATAAGAAACTTAAAATCCATGCAAGATTTCTATCATAATCCATACTTTTACAAAATAAATAAAAGTGAATAAGTTGATATACTTTTAATACAAAATATTCAACATAAAAATTTATTTAGTTTTTGCATAACTGCTGTGATTTTGACACTAGGCAACAATAGTTGCTGTTTCACTGTGTCCGCACTAAGGCAACTTCTTAACTAACAAGCTAATTCAATCATGGGACTAATCATCACTAATGGAATGATCTTTGTATCACAATAAAATAAAAATAAAACAATGCAAATCATACTTTTGAGGAGCAGCCATTTTTTCAAATTCCATTTCACTTTTATCTGGTGATTCTAGTTCTACCTTCATTTCAGCAGTTGTATCTGAAAATAATAAAGAAAGAATATCACTAAAACACAACCATATCTTAAAAATGTCACTTTCCCACTGTAAATAGTTATGTCTAACAAGAATTTTCATTCTACTTAATAAGTATGAATCCCTAAGTGCATAATTTTTTAAACATGAAAAATGATTATAATCAAAAAATTCTTCGATCCAATTCCAACAGTATAAAAAAAATTTAAAAATTAGTCTTATGGTATTTTGAAAACTTTTAACTAGTTCCGTGACAAAACATTTTTTGCACCGATTTAAAAATAAGAGAATTGCTAGCATTATAAAAAGAAAAGTGGTGCGAGACTTATACTTAGTTGTAAGTTTTTAGTGTTAATCACCTCAATACCAGATACCCTCCAGCACGGCAGCAGGTGCAGTAGATTATAACAGCATTTCTAGATTGTTTTAAATTTAGTTTTTATTTTTAATAACAAACAAATGGGGAGGAAATTACTCAAACACTTTTTTAAAACTTACTTCCATTAAACATTATAAAGCTTAAATGAGGAAAAAAAATAAAGAATTTTTTTCTGATTACTTGATTAAAGGTCTAACTGTATTACATATTTTTAGTATCGTATGAAATTCAATTTAAATTTAAACCACATAAAGACTTGATGCACAATTTTTTAAAAGCCTTATACTTGCTAATTTTGCTACATGTGTTAGATTAAGCTGAATTTCTACTAAAATAATCTTAATCTGACTATGTAGAAGGTCACAGTCAAATTATGAAGATATCACTGCAGATTCATCATAAAAATTTCACTGAAAGAGATGCTCCTTTTTTTTTTCTTATAAAAAAAATGCATTGATAAAATTTTAAGCAGAAACAAAAATATTCATATTATTATTACATAGTAATAGACACACAAATTTTTCCAAAATTACATAAATTTCATAATTTTGTTACCAGCCTTTATCTTCATTTTGAAAAAGAGTACGCAAGAAGCCTAAGCTCCGAAATGAGTTGAAAGATATTGAAATACATTATCATCATTATGTATATATATATTTCTAAATCTTAATCTACAGTTGGCATTTCTCTTTTATTTAAAGTACAATCTAAAATATTATCTGCAAATGGATTTTGGTAACTGTAACTATTTGCTTTGTCTGAATGTAACATTGGTACAATACCTGCTTTATATTATAATTACACTTACGATTTTATAAAACGTTTATTTTGATAAAAAAAGAAAAGAAAAAAAAGTTTATCTGAACAAGGGGCAAATTTTTTTTTTAAGTACACTAAAAGCTAAATTTATTTTCTATTCCACTTGTACTGAATCTACATTTGACATTTCAATTAAAAATGAGAAAGGTTTTGAAATATTAGCATATTTGTTTAGCAAGATTTAAAATTAAGATTAAAGGTTGAAAGTTTATTAAAAGTTTTCGTAACATCAACATTTCTTTCCATTTACTGTAAAGTTCACTTTAAAATAGGAAGTGTTTTTTTAAGATCTGTAAGTTGGATTTACTGAATGAGGGATGATCATTGACATGGATCCCGTAACTTACTTGATTTCATTCATAAAGTTTACATTTGGATTTCTGTACTCTTAATGTTTCATTTTTTAACATTCACCATTTAATTTCTTTAAAAAGTGTAATCCTCATCCTTGCTCATAGGAAGTACAGTGAAATTTGTTATTTATATGGTTTCAAAATTTGAGAAAATTGAAAGAAGAGGCAGAGTTTGTAATTGTTTTAAACAAATCTCAAACAAAAATTTGATTTTGAAAAACTGTGGTTATGATTTTATGAAAGGGTAGTTTCATCATATTTTGATATTATAATAATTTTGTTCCTGTGGATTTAAAATATAGCTAATTTCATAAGTGATTTTATCAGTGGTGATCACAGTATTTATTTTTAGGAGAAGAGATTGAACAATAAGAAAGTCAAAAATAAAGATATAACTTTAAATCTGATCAATTACAAACTATATCTATAAGAAAAAGCATGCATGCATGCATATATATATACAGTGATGGCTAAAAGTGTGGACACTTTTTGAAAGTTTCATGTTCTTCAACTTTGTGTGCTTGTAGAATATATTAATTTTTACTTAAATACAAAAGTTTACATATCAAATTGCAGGTAATTTAATGTAGAATTTAATAATGAATACAGTATTACAATATCTGTATTACAAAAAAAAGTTATGCAATAATAGTAAGATCTATCTTAAATTTGCATTTTTTTAAAGTGATACTTAGTAGAATAACCCTTATTTTTTAAGACAGCTTCCCAGTTTCTTTTCATTGAGTGAACGACTGTTTGAAGTTCATCTTTCGTAATCACATGGTGCCAAGAATCAATTATAGCTTCAATAAGTTGTCTTTTATTGGATGGACGGTTTTTCCGTGCAAAAATTTTCAAACATCGCCACAAATTTTCAATTGGATTGAGATGCATTCATTTCACATCTAATGGCATCTGATGAAGTTTTTCTATCTTGAAGACATAGCCGTTTAATTTTTCTATCGGCGGTAGCACTTGTGCATTTTCATCGGATTCTTCATTTTCTACTGATTTCGTTTTTTTCATAACGTAAACAGAACTTTCCTACAGAAGAACAAGTCACTGAACTACTAACTTTTCTTTCAATTTCAATCATTAGCCATTTTCTCTCAATATGACAATTCGGCTTCTTTTTGTAGATGTCCAATTAGTTCCTTCTTGTTGATGACATTGTTTAAAATTAGTTTAATTAAAAGAAAGGACTTTAAAATTAAAAAACAGCAATACTCTATTTAATTGTACTAGTATGCATCATTCCGCAAAATATTTCCACAACAATAACTCTTTTGCCATCCAAATAACCTAAACTATAGTTACAGACATTTGATTGGTCCTAAGAACAGTGTTTGTGATTGGCTAGTACGCTTTTATTACAAAACAAGTCTTTATTCAAAACAATTTATGTTTGTTTGTTCAACTAAAATAGGCATAACTTTTTTTGTAATACAGATATTTTAATTCTGTTTTTGTTATTAAATTTCACATTAAATTACCTTCAATTTGCTATATAAACGTTTGTATTTAAGTGAAAATTCATATACTCTACAAGCACACAAAGTTGAAAAACTCGAAACTTTCAAAAAGTGTCCACACTTTTGGCCACCACTGTTTTTTATACACAGTACAGAACCCGTTATCCGGAAATCAGAAAACCAAAAAAACGGAATGAAATTCGATAAATTTTCCCGCTATTTTAAAAAAAAAACAATTTTTTTTTTCCTCATAAGATTTTAGGATTTTTCTTTCTTTTTTGAAAGATGTTTACCTTACCATCATTTTAGAAATAATCATTAGTGTATTACTTCATCGTTTTTTTCTTCTTTTTAAGATTATTTCTAAATATTTTTCTATTTTTAGTTGGGTTTAACAATAAAAAAACGGCTTTTTGTAGCGATTGAGAAATTGGAAAAATCAGTTATCCGGAATAGCAATGGTCCCGATCGTTCCGGACAATCGGTTCCCTACTGTATATATATATATATTGCTAAAGTAATAATCTCACTTGTAATAGTCTTTACAGAAACTTTAGTAATAATAGCACCATCAGTTAAATCAGAATTAGCAACAGTTGATGATGCCTGCTCCATTGAATAAATGTCTGTTGTAATACCTAAACACAAAGTTAAATAAATAAGGTAAGTTTTTTTAAATTTATTTATCACGTAGTGGGACACTATTACCAATTCAAACATTGAAATTCCAAAATGAATAAATTATAGTCGTGAAAAAAATAATAAAGTGTAAAAATTAAAAAACTGATATCTTTTTCTTAACATGAAAAAATAAATAGCATAAGGCACATAGTATTTATTGCACAGACAGCCTTAAGACTATAATATTTCTCTTGCATTGTCATAAAAAAAATGTCTGTACATGGAAAGAAGAATAGCTATAAATAATCGACCTCATAAAAGAGAAGAAAAGATCAAACAACTGCAAACAACTGTCAAACAACTGCAAGATCAAACAACTCAAATTTAAAGGAAATATAAATGTTATCATCAATTCACTAACACATTCTATGCGATTTTAATTAAAGCTTAAGATGTCCTAAAATTACTGAATGGCAAGGCTCAAAATTAATGGTGGTTTTTGTTTAGATCTCTAAAATTTGACTCAGAAGGATATCGTTAAATAAATTATTAGTGGTCTACTGACCAAAATTCTATGTGTAAATGGTTGTATGTTGTTTTGGTTATTTTAATTTTTGGCTTTGTGTATCGGTCAGCTTTATTGGTTCAAAATACAATTCAACCCCACACATTCTCTGTATTAAATTTTTTTTAACTAAATTCACTTTATCCATTGTATTATTATTATTTTTTTAATTAATAGAGACATGTGAATGTACCAGTTAAATAAGCATGAACTAGCACTAGCTTTTAGATACTTATCCAATGGACCATAGACAAAGTTATATTAATTTTTATCCCTAGTACAATAACAACCATGCTTACACAAAATAAAATAGCAGGAGGCCTCAATTATTATGATTCAACCCTTTGCAGCTTTAAGTGATATGGAAAACCACTCCATCACATTGGAAGGGAAAAAAAATTAAAAGTATTTTAGTGAAACACTTTTCTTTCAACTTTTATTAATAAAAAAAGGTACGTTTAACATTAATTCAAAACTTATTTGTTAAAATATGCGAAATTGATTTGAAATCATTGTTAGTACCAAAAAATTATATTCTAGGAAAAAAACAGGATAAAATAAAATTTAAAAAAGCATCTTTTACTTGTTTCTGAATGCAGGAGTCTAAATGCTGAAGAGTGCAGCATCTAAATAAATAATAAAATTAAAAAAAATTATTAATGAAAATTTAAATCTAAGCAATTTTTAAATGAATATTCAGATTACAAAATTACAAAGTTAAGTTAAGAATAACTTTGTGGTCATATGACAGGCTCTCAGTCAATGTTTGGAAAAAGTAGTGGGTTCATAAGGCAATTTTAATTTAACCCATCTATTGACTGGTTTTGTGTCATAGCTAAGCAAAGCTCTAGTATAAAATTGCAGACAGGTGTGCCAACTTTTCAAACTGGCTATCAGTAATCAGAAGTACAATAACACAGAAATATGTATAGTCAACATTTACAAAATTCAAATTAGCACAATTTAAAAATGTATAAACAAATTGTTTCAATATATTAATATTATGCATCATAATATTAATATTATGCATGAAGTTACTATTAAAAAAAAGTAACAATTAGCTAAAGGCACTAACTTAAAAATTATATAACACTGAAATTTTATACTTCATTATAAAATGATAAAATTAAATTGTTAAATCATTAAATATTTTTGGCTTGCAGTGTTTCCAATTTGAGTAATTCCCCCCCCCCTTTTTCTATAGAGAAAGAAAATTGCTTTAAAATAACTTATTGAAAGGGGAAAGATGAAATTATTTTGCTTCATTTTTTATTTCTCACTTCAATCAAATTGTTTTTTTTTAATTTATCGTTTTTAGAACAGTTTAAGGAGTACAAAAATTACTGTACATGAGTACTACAATTTGTTAGATCATTTAAGGTTAGGCCCATTTACTATTAAGATTGAGACTTTCTGATTTTTAGAAACTAAATAGATTGTTGCTTAACCTGTACTCTTCTAAACTCTTCTGTCATGATTTTCCAGATTACTGATAGTTATCTTCCAAAATCATTATTAAAACCTTCACTAAAATTTTTTTCTATCATTTGCCTTATTAAAATAGCATTTCAAATTCTTGTTTTAAATCATTATATACTTACACTATAAATAAGATAATTCCAGTAATGAACTAAAAAATACCTACGTTTTGATAAAACTTAATTTTTCAAGAAGAAAATGTAGGATTTATTAAATGAAAAAGAAGTATTACTCAAATTAAAGTTCTGGAATTTCATACTGGCTCATTCAGACATGGCTAAATTTCTGTCAAACATAACACCTGAGAAATAGAGGCATAGCTAGAACTTACAGCACCAGGGCACAAACTCAGCTTTTGTGTCCCCTAACAGAATGATATCAAACCTTTTGAGAGTTCAAGGGACCAGTGAAAAGATTGGGCTCCTTTGCTAAACAGAATTGCAATAATATCCGGAGTTTGTTCAACACTTCCTTAAAAAATCTCAACGATAACAGTTGCAGTGTTGCTGTTTTTCTTTTCTTGTAGAAATTGACATTTCTTAGAGCATTATTGTTAAAGCTACAATTTTATTCACCACCTGGTCACAGGATCATTCTTTGAGAAACAAAGAGTTTTGTGCAGTAGTTAAACATTTTTATTTTATAAGTTAAACAGTGAAAGAAATTAAAGCTGAGTAAAATTACACATTAGAAGGATTTTTTCCGATTAGAAGGATTGTGTTGGTGACTGTTAACATTGAAGAAAATTAATTTAAATGTGGTCATATGTGATAAACATAAATTTGCAAGTGATCTCTGGCTCCAAAATTACAGGCAAAATTGAAGAAAGGATTTTGAGTAACCTATCAATTCAAGTGCATGAAATATTTGACGCCACAATCTCTTCAGTGTTTTTTAATTTCGCACAAAATTTTCGGGCGAAAAAATCTCAGCACGAAGGATGTTGAATTAGTTGCATAGGAAAATTCATATATTAATTGTATAATGGCAAAATATATATAACTAACAGTCAGATTCTTACATCTTATTCACCAGTTAACGGTCGACTTCAGAAATTTTTCCTAGGGGGGAGGAGAGTCATAGACTCAGATCCCCTCCCTCCAATTAATTTTTCTTATAAAAAAATTTTTTTTTAATATTTTTTTTTTGAAAAAAGAAAACAAAAACTGGGGTTTTTAATGCTAGTCTTCTCATTTATTTTTCTCATAATGAACAATACATAAATAATTCAAGTATTCAAAATCTTTAAATAATAAATGTAATGCGTTTTTTAGAAACTTTGGCAAATCTGTCAAAGATTTTTTCAACATCAAACTAATTTCACCATCTAAATCAATCAGTGAAGAACATAATTAGATGGGGGAAATCGATTTTTGCGGTGTATATGCCCCCTTTAATAATTTTTAAAATATTTTATTTCTGTTGTAAACTATTAAAAAAATAATTTTCATTTTTTTATTCAATTTTGGGGGAAGTCACAACCCTTCCCCCCCGGATCTGCCACTGACCAGATTTTGCTCCTGATGTTTTATTTTTAATTTCCAAATTTGATAAAAATGACTCAAAGGATAAGAATTCAGAGTCAATTGAAAAGGTCATCACTCAAACCGATGTTGATTTCGAAAACCTTAAAAAAGTCTAACTTTTTATAACATTCAGGGGTGATTGTGAGCCCAAGTCAAAATTCCGGAAAATTTCTTGAGTTAAAAAAAAAAAAAAAACAGTTTAAATTGAAAAATTAGAAAAAAATTTAAGCAAGTTTTTTTTTCTCCCTTTTTCTCAATATTTCTGGGTTTACTTAAAATATATTTAAAATTTTACACATACCTATACCATTTACATATACCTATGATGACCAGGAGAAGTAATTAAAATTTACAAATATGTCTTTCTTTCTTGAGTTAATGATTATAACAACTATTTACTGATAAAAAATTAATATTAATCATGAATATAAGCTTATAAAGTATCTGGCTCTCCCTTACAAACAAATAACTTGTGTTTTTAAGTTCCACCTTTGAAAATTTGATTTTCGGAAACTTTTGCGATCAATGATTTTTTGAAACGTCTGGACCTTCGATCTCCGGAAACTTCCGGATCACTGCTAGCGAAAAATCCGGAAATCAGGATTTTTTCCGGAGCACAATCAGCCCTGA
Organism: Parasteatoda tepidariorum; assembly: GCF_043381705.1. Taxonomy (NCBI): domain Eukaryota; kingdom Metazoa; phylum Arthropoda; class Arachnida; order Araneae; family Theridiidae; genus Parasteatoda; species Parasteatoda tepidariorum. The sequence continues at coordinate 29,384,545 of NC_092212.1, read as the reverse complement.
ACATTGAAAAATAAAGTTTGAAAAACATGTTGCTATAAAAAACAAATTACAATGAAAAATCGAAGAAAATCTACCCAAAATCATTTTTAAGCACTTAATGAATGACTCTGGTATATGAGATACTTTCAAGCATGCAATTCTAGTAACAATAGGCACTGATAAATTTATCTAACCTTTTCGTTCAAAGGAGTCCTTTGTGAAACATCTGAGGAAAATCTAAAATCAAAATATTTATTCGTTAAAAATATGTTCTGAAAATTCTTTTACATTTTCATTAACTAAAAATATTAAAAGAAAAAAGATATACAATAGCTTTTAAGCTGAATGAAAAAATTTAAAGGAAAGAGAAAACACATAATATAGTTAACAAGTTGAATAAAAAAAAAGAAAGAACAACTAATATCTAAGAAATTAAATAATACATACACAACTTCTGCTTGAAAATTTTGCTCTATATTTTGCGCTTCAGAAGTTGCACCTATTAAAAAGTGATATAAAAAAATTTAAAATTGGAATACAGTATTTCAACATAAGTATGACACAAAATTTATTTACTGTGAAACCAATTAAGAAAAAATATTCCACCTTTTAAACCAGTCATAGATGATTCAAAGGAAAGTGTAATTTCTGGTAATTCACTAGTAACTGCTTCACAAAAAGTATGTTTTAATTTTACGTCAGATACAGTAACTGCTAATGGAAAATTAAATATTAGAAGAAAAAAAAGACAAAATCTTTAAAAATTTTCTATAGAAAAAATAAGATACTGCTTATGAAAATAATAATGAAGCTCCTTTTTTTAAATGATCTTCTATAATATAAATGACATAGACTAATTGGAAAATTCAGATCCCTGCCAAGTGATGTTGAAAGTTAGCAAAGAGATGAATTGTTCAATTATCCTATAACGTATGCACCAGTTTTAAAGAAACAAATAAGTAAAATTACAAAACAATGAAATAAATTTATAAAAAAAATTGTTAACAGAATTTTCAGATCATTTTTATCTTTTTTATAATTTCCTCCTTGCAAAGCGATATTGACAGTTTACAAAGAGGCAAATTGTCTAATTAGTCTACAAGATATACGTCAGTTTTAAAAAAATTAAAAAATAAATAAAATTACAAAACAATGAAAAAAATTTATAAAACTTTTTTTAAACAAGAATTACAAACGTGTTTTTGTCTTTTTTATAATCTCTTTTACATTTAAAATTTTTTACTAACCACAAGGCAAAACTGCATATTAAGATTTAGGATTTAAGTCTTTGATAAAAATAAATATATCGATCAATGGTAATATTAATAACAGAACTGTCATAAACGGCTTTTGATCTTTTTTTTAATACATATTCACGAAATAAACATAATTCAAACAAAACAAAAGTTAGTTTTAAAATTATCGGTTCCGTAATGTCCCCAACCTATTCACTGCAAATTGATTTTATTTGAGCATACCTCACATAATGGATCAAAAATAAATAATTTTTAAAAAACATGCAATAAACTCTAATGAAATTTTTTTATGATTAAATAGAGCTGCAATCTAGCAAAGTTATCTAATGTTATCTTTTAAATAATTCAAAGAAACAGAATAAGCATACCTTTTTTTAAAATTATTATTGCTATAGATTAGGAAAATGAATTGGCTTACTTTTCGCATTTTCAGTTGATGATTCAAGCAAAACAGAAGATTTTGGAACATCAAGATCCATTTCTTCCTCTTGTAAACTTGGTTCAGGATGAGAACTTACAGCTATTTTTTTTTCATTTAAAGGAGAGAAAAAACAGTATGTTTTACACATAAAAAAATGTTTAGAAATAAACTAAAGTAATAAAAAAAAAAGTCAGTCTATTTCATAGCTACTAACTCTACCAGAATTTTCGGAAGATTTTACTTTTTTATTTAAAGTGTGAGATATGAAACCACTCTTTTAGTTTTAAGAAATCTGATTTAAAATAGATATTGGCTACTATTACAATCAAATAATTTAAAAAATATATAGAAAAAAAATCCTAAAAGATCAAAAGGAAAAATAAAAAGTCACATATTATTGATAAAACTCTAATCAGAAACACAAACAAAAGAATTCAATCAAGGCTTCAAAATAAAACTATATTTGTTCATCAATTGAGCATTTAGATTTATCTTTAGTTCAGTATGTATACATAAAAACCTTTTTTATTTTTCTGTAGAATAGTGTACTTTTGGTAAAAATTTAGGTAAAAAAAAATTTAGCAAAAAAAGGCCCTAACAAAACATTAACAAATTTCAGGTCTTTTGGATGGCAGTAAGCCAGGTTCACATCTACAACTTTCATGCTAAAATAACTATTTCCAAAAACAATTTCTACGTGATACATCAGAGCATCGGTGCTCAAAAGTGGTAGTGTTCCGCTTATGGATTATATGGGTTTTGTAAGATAGGACTTTTTTTAAAACTTGTAATAAATGCAAGGTTCATAGTAAAGTTTAAACGAAAAAAAAAATTGATTTTCCCAGGTCAATTTATATAAAAATGTAAATTATATTTAATACACAAGAAAATTTTTTTTACATAATTATAACATTAATAAAATTAGATTACTTTTAAAAACTACAGATAATTTGTTTAAAACAATAAAATGAGTAGTAAGTTCAATATTTACCACAATATTAAGGATTTAGGTTAAATTATTAATATCAGTAATAAAAATAATCTGATTTTTTTAAAATTAAATAATAATCAATTTAAACATCAATGAAAAAATAAAAATCAATGAAAAAGATAATTTGTTAAGACAAAGATTTTAAGATTATTAATAATTAGTGAGAACTAAAAATACAATCTTCAAAAAGTAATAAAAATATTTTAAGGTTTTAAACAAACTTATACAACACATTCAAATATATGGCAATTACTGTAAAAGGGGACTATTTCAAATGATCGAGAAATCGATCTGCAAAAAACTTTGGGTGCTTAAGCTCAGAAATTCAGGTTTTTATTTTGCACTATTTTCTGTTAAAATACTGTATACAGGAGAAAAAAGTAATAATAAATACTAAATTTTATAACTGAATACCATGCACAAACCCAAATTTTTTATTCATTTCAATTACTTTTAATGTGCCAACTTTAAAATAATTTGTTTTAAAGAAACGTGATTCAAAAGCAAAGCTATAAATAAAGTTAACAACCAGCTAGCTTTAAAAAAATCATTTCAGTGATGTTTCCAACCTATTCACCTATTCCAACTTTAAACGAGCATATGTTACATAATAGATAAAAAAAAGTCTTTTTCAAGAAATGAATGAATTTTGAAAACGCAATGAATTCCAATGAAATTTGTACATGATTAAATAAAACTGTAATCTAGCAAACTTTTCTGAGGTTATGTTTTAAAAAATTGAAAGAAATAGAATAAACTAGTTAAAATTGCCACAATACATAATAGAAATCCTACAGAAATTGTTTTTTAAAATATCCTCCCTGAACAGACTAATTAAAATTATTAAATAATTTTTAGGATTTGGGGTTAAAAATGTTCTTTGTACCCACTATCTAAATTTCAGGACCATAGCACAAATGGAAAATATAAGAGAAAGATATAAATACAGGTACACTTACAAACCTTTTCTTTTATTATTATAGATTTAAAAAAAATAGATTGGCTTACTTTTCAGATTTACTAAAGATGATTCAAGCAATACAGAAGATTTTGGAACATTAAGATCCATTTCTTCCTCTAGCAAACTTGGTTGAGGTGGAACAGTTGCACCTATTATTTTATTAAAAAAAAGCAGTATATTTTAAACCAAAAATAATATTTACAAATAAACTTATAATAATAAAAAAAGTCAGTCTGCATTTCATAGCTACTAACTCTTTTAGAATTTTTTAGCTCTTACTTTTATATTTAAAAATAAGTTTTGTGCATATTTAAAGTATAGGTTTTGAAACGATTCTTTCTCTTAAATAATTTGAAAATAGGTGTCTGCAGCTATTACATTAAAATGGTTAATAATTTTTTTTTTTAAAATTGCTTCAAGATCAAAAGGGGAAAAAAAAGATCACTCTTTGACTTTAACTTTGGTTTCCCCATTTTACTAACACATTTATTGAAATCAGATGGAAAAACAATTGTATCACAATCTTATTCCTCTTTATGCTGTGCGATTTTATTTCTCCTCCACTGCAGTTAAACATGAATTGTCAAACACACACAGAAGCTGACATACTAAAAAGAATTCATGTTCTATCACAATCTGCCTTCTCCTCACACCTCATTCAAAACAAATGAATTGAAAAACAGGTGCAGTTACAGTACTTGATTATTCCCTTTCCTTGACTGTCATTATGTTCAAAGGGAAAATAACAGAAATGACAAATGATTTAAAAAAAAAAAAAAGTAGGAAATAATAAGCAGGGGTCTGTCTAGGTTTTTCTGAGAGGTACCTATTTTGAGAAAATTTAGAAATAAATTGTGAAAATTAAAAATTATATTAAAAAATCAACACAAAAATATGTTAAAAATATGGATATATCGTTTCTTAAGGGATACAAAAATAAAATTTTAAGAAAAAGTATTTTGTGAAACTACCGTTTTTCCTAAANGTACATGATTAAATAAAACTGTAATCTAGCAAACTTTTCTGAGGTTATGTTTTAAAAAATTGAAAGAAATAGAATAAACTAGTTAAAATTGCCACAATACATAATAGAAATCCTACAGAAATTGTTTTTTAAAATATCCTCCCTGAACAGACTAATTAAAATTATTAAATAATTTTTAGGATTTGGGGTTAAAAATGTTCTTTGTACCCACTATCTAAATTTCAGGACCATAGCACAAATGGAAAATATAAGAGAAAGATATAAATACAGGTACACTTACAAACCTTTTCTTTTATTATTATAGATTTAAAAAAAATAGATTGGCTTACTTTTCAGATTTACTAAAGATGATTCAAGCAATACAGAAGATTTTGGAACATTAAGATCCATTTCTTCCTCTAGCAAACTTGGTTGAGGTGGAACAGTTGCACCTATTATTTTATTAAAAAAAAGCAGTATATTTTAAACCAAAAATAGTATTTACAAATAAACTTATAATAATAAAAAAAGTCAGTCTACATTTCATAGCCACTAACTCTTTCAGAATTTTTAAAAGCTTTTACTTTTTTATTTAAAAATAAGTTATGAATATATTTAAATTATAGGCTTTAAAAACATTCTATTTTGCCTTTAAATAATTTGGAAATAGGTGTCAGCAGCGATTACATTCAAATAGTAAATAAAAAATGTTTTAAAAAAATTCAGAGAAATCAAAAGTAAAGTAAAAAAGTCACATAACATCTATAAAACAACTCTACGCAGGAAAAAAAAGAAAGATAATTATTTTTAGTCATGTGTCCTCCTCTGAGCATTTAAAATAATCTTTAATTCATGGATCAAGAACACAAAAATGCATTTCCTTTCTTTTTATAACAGTGAAAACGATTTGGAAAAAAGGTAACAAAATGCGGATAAGGGCAGTAAGCCAGGATGAAACTTTTGATTTTCATGCTAAAAACAGAATATCTTGAAACCATGCAACAACCTTTTATTTTATTATTATATATAAGAAAAATAGATTGACTTACTTTTCATATTTATAGTAGAAGATTCATGGAAAACAGAAGATTTTGGAACATCAACATCCATTTCTTTCTCTAGTAAACTAGGTCGAAGTGGAACAGTTACATCTATTTTTTTAATAAATAAAAGAAAAGCAGTATATTTTAAACTTAAAGTAATATTTACAAATAAACTTAAAATAATAATAAAAAAGTCAGTCTTCATTTCATAGCGACTAACTCTCTTAGAATTTTTAAAAGCTTTTACTTTCATATTTAAGAATAAGTTATGCATGCATTTAAAGTATAGGTTTTGAAATCATTTGATCTTTTTTTTAAATAATTTGAGAATAGGTGTTTGCAGATATTACATTCAAATAGTCAAGAGAGAAATGTAAAAAAAAAAACCCTGAATGATCAAAAGGGTAAAAANAAAAAAAAACCCTGAAAGATCAAAAGGGTAAAAAAAGTACATAATCAATTAAATAAAAACTCTGTACAGAAATGTAAAAACAAAAATTCAATGAATAATAAATAAAAAAAATTCAACGTCCTACAACGTATGAACCAGTTTTTAAATCTTTTAATAAAAAATCAATAAAATTACAAAACAATGAAATAAATTTATAAAAAAAATTAACAGAATTTGCAAGAGTATTTTTATCTTTTTCATAATTTCCTAATAGCTAAGTGATGTCGACAGTTTGCAAAGAGACAAATTGTCCAATTAGCCTACAAGATATATGCCAGTTTTAAAACTTTTAAAAAAATGAATAAATAAATGAAAGTACAAAACAATGAAACAAATTTAAATATTTTTTTTTTTACAGAAATTACAAAAATATTATTATTATTATTTTATAATTTCCTTTACATTTTAAAAATTTTTACTAAACACTAACATATAACTGCATCGCAAACTTTTCTAAATTAGCACAATGCATAATATAAATCCTATAGAAAAATTTGTTTTAAAATATATAGACAAGTTTAAATTATTGAACAATTTTTGGCATTGGGGGTTAAAATTGTTCAAAGGCCATCCATAGTACAAAGAGTTCAGGAAATATAAGAGAAAGACATGCATAAACATACAAATCTTTTTTTTTTTTTCCATTGCTATAGATTAATTTGCTTACTTTTCACATTTTCAGTGGATGGTTCAAGCAAAACAGAAGATTTTGGAACATCAAGATCCATTTCTTTCTCTTGTAAACTTGGTTCAGGTTGAGAAGTTATACCTAATTTTTTTTTATTTAAAGAAAAAAAAACAGTATACTTTACACATAAAAATGTTTACAAATAAACTACAATAATAAAAAAGTCAGTTTATTTCATAGCTACTAACTCTTCCAGAATTCTAAGGAGATTTTACTTTTATATTTAAAGTGTGAGTTACGAAACCACTCCAAACAAAACCATTCAGTTTTAAGAAATTTGATTTAAGATAGATTTTGGAAACAATTACATTCAAATAGTTTAAAAATATATAGAAAAAAGTCGTGAAAGATCAAAAGGAAAAAAAAGTCACATATTATCGATAAAATATAAAACTCAAAGCAGAAACATAAAAACTAAAATGAAGGCTTTAAAACAAAACATTATTTGTTCATCAACTGATTATTTAGATTTATCGTTAGTTCAGGATCAATACAAAAATAACTTTATTTTTTTTGTAGAACAGTGAATGCAATTTGGAAAAAAACAAACAAACCAAACACTAACTAAATTCTGTTTTTTTTTTTTTTTTTTTTTTTTTTTTTTTTTTTTTTTTTTTTTTTTTTTTTTT
>NC_092212.1:29361176-29376067 GCF_043381705.1 Parasteatoda tepidariorum | reverse complement strand
TGTATGGCAAGGCCAAACTTCAGTTATGTACTATTGAATGAGAGGACCAATTGAACTTGATTACTGATTAATCTTCCTTTGTTTAAATTGAAGAGTCAAACAATATTAATAAAACATTATACTTTTAAAAACAAATATTCTCTAGTATATTTAATTATCAATATGTTATTAGTTCTATGTTTATTTTACCTCTTAAATATTGTTCAGATAAAATTATGACATAATTTGAGTAAAAGGGTTTTGGACAGTTTAAGACAGTTTTGGACAAAGGGGTTTTGGACAGGACGGTTTAAACCAGGGTTTAAACCGTGGATTAATCCATTCTGTCCTAAACCTTGCCAACCCTGTTTCAAGATAATCAGATGAATTAAAATTATTGAACAATTTTCAGCATTATGGGTTAAAATTGTTCTAAGGCCATCCATAGTATATATGGTTCTGAAAATATAAGAGAAAGACATCCATACGCAAATCCTTTTTTTTTAAAATTGTTATAGATTAAGAAAATAAATTGGCTTACTTTCCACAATATTATTTGATGATTCAAGCAAAACAGAAGATTTTGGAACATCAAGATCAATTTCTTTCTCGTGTAAACTTGATTCAGGTAGAGGAGTTATGCCTATTTTTTTCATTTAAAGAAAAAAATATATATATTTTACACATAAAATAAAAAATTCCTGAAAGATCAAAAGGGGAAACAAGTCACAAATTATTGATAAAATATAACACTCAAAATCGAAACATAAAAACTAAAATTCAATGCAAACTTCAAAACAAAAATTTATTTGTTCATCAACTGATCATTTAGACTTATTTTTTACTCAGTTGATGAACACGTTTAAGTGAAGGCTCAAATGTGCGATTGAAAATTTTTAAGTGCATAATAAATAAAAGAAGAAAAAATGAACTGCATGGATTAATTAATTGATTTGTTACAAATTTGAATTTGCAACACGATTTCTAGAGCAATCTATCTTTTAAACTTTTGAGATTTCAGTTTTTTTTTTTTTATATATAATATTATCTGATTGAAATTCTAGCTGTAGCCAGTCATTATCGAATTTTTTTATTCTCAACAAGGAATGAAGAAATCAGAAGCATTTCTTTTCCCCCGTTGATGGGCAAGAAAAGCATCTTTTGAAACTAATTCTGAACAGTAAAATATATCTTTTGAAAATTTCTGCAAAAAAGGAAACCAAATTTTTTTTTACTTCATTATTCTTCATTTTTCATTATTAACAAATTAAAATAGAAAAATTGCCAGCATTTCTGTAACCTCATATGCAGGAGAAAGAGATTAATTGAATATCATTCTAGACGGAAAAAAAATCTTTGGAACATTTCTGGAGAAAAAGAAAACAAATTTATTTTGTATTATTCCTTATATTTCAAAATTCTTTATTTTTCATTATTCTCAAATGAGAAGAGCAGGAGCATTTCTTTCTGATCGCAAGTAAGGCATCTTTGAATATAAATCTGAGAAGAAAAAGAATTTTTTAAAAATTTCTGCAGAAGAAAAAATTAAAAAAAAATTTTTACTTCCCGACACAGGATTATTAATACTATCTAGAGTTTAACTTGGGTTTCCCCATTTAGCTAATACATTTATTGAAATCAGATGGAAAAGCATGTGTATCACAATCTTTTTCCTCTTTATGCTGTGGGATTTTATTTCTCTTCCACTGCAGTTAAACATCAATTGGCAAGCACAAACAGAAGCTGACATACTAAAATCAATTCATGTTCTACAACATTCTACCCCCTCCTCACATCTTATTCAAAACAAATGAATTGAAAAAACAGGTGCAGTTGCAATACTTGATTATTTCCTTTCCTTGGCTGTCACTATGTTCAAAGGGGAAGTAACAGAAATGACAAATGATTTTATAAAAAGAAGAAAAAAAGTAGGAAATAATAACAAATATCAGGAAAAAAAGGAGGGGTTCTGAAATAATAGGAAAAAAGTAGTAAAAATAGGAGGTCTGCAGTCCCTGCATGGATACACATGCACACAATATTATTATTATAAATTTTAAAAAATAGATTGGCTTACTTTTCGGATTTACTAAAGCTGATTCAAGCAAGACAGAAGATTTTGTAACATCAAGATCCATTTCCTTCTCTAGTAAACTTGATTGAGGAGGAACAGTTACATCTATTTTTTTTATTAAAAAAAACTATATTTTAAACTTAAAATAGTATTTACAAATAAACTTGTAATAATAAAAAAAGTCAGTCTACATTTCATAGCTACTAACTCTTTCAGAATTTTTAAAAGCTTTTACTTTTATATTTAAAAATAAGTTATGTTATTTAGATTATAGGTTTTAAAAACATTCTATTTTGCTTTTAAATAATTTGAAAATAGGCGTCGGCAACGATGAAATTCAAATAGTCATGAAAAAATGCTTTTAAAAAAAATCCACAGAAATCAAAAGGAAAATAAAAAAGTCACATAACATCTATAAAATAACTTTACATAGAAACATAAACATATATATTTTTTCAGTTGTAAAATGATAGTCGGACTGAGCAGGAAAACAGACACAGGGAAAAATTGTTCACCGTGAATAATTTTAAATCATTCATTTTTTGATTTATCACTGAGAACTAATGGTAATCAAAACAAGTTGATCACAATTAGGAAGGATTTTCATCGCCTCCTCACTAGCACCAGTTGTAAACCCGCAAGAGACTTTCCACTGATTGCTGATTCCGACAGGGTGGGCGAAACCGAACGACGAAATCCAATCTCCAGCAGTAAGTCCCACAGCAGCAACGGTAGTGACTCATGGAGGAAAGTCCGGACATTCTTCTGTTTTATTCTTTTGGCCTCATTTTCTTCTTTTCAGGATTAGAAGGGATAATATGTTTCACGAGCATTATCTGTTTTAAGAGCAATGTCAATTCAGCATCAATTTCATCATTCAGCCAATTTTATTTTTGTTTTCATTTTTGAATTATATTTTGACAAAAGAAAGATTATTAATTCATATCCTGTGCCAGTTTCCAACAGGCTTTATAATCCTGCCGGCTTGTTAAATGATGCAGTGGGATTGAGCAGGAAAACAGACACAGAATTTTAATGAAAGCACAAGAATTTTATTAGATCATTTTCAAATGGATGACGAGCGAAAAGTGAAGTTAACACCATCGATGATCAGTCTTTCTGGTAGGGAAAATCTTGTGAAAAATCCGAAAATGTCTCTATTTAGGGAAAAGAGGGAAATCTTAGAAATTACTATTGGTTTATGAAAAAGGTCGTGTGATTCCCACAAAGACAAAAAGGAAAAATGTCTTCACTTTTAATTATGCATACTTGAGCCAAAAATAGATTTAAGAACATAGATTTTAAAAGTACGAGAAAGTGTTTTGATTTGGAATAATTAATTAGCAGTTGTTTTATAGCAAATAAATAACATAAAAAGATTAAAGAAGCTTTTTATGTTACATATATATATATTCAGTCCTGTGTCATCTTTTGAGCATTTAAAATAATATTAAATTCAAGGATCAAGAACACAAAATGTATTTCCTTTCTTTTTATTGAACAGTGAAAACGATTTGGAAAAAAGCTAACAAAATTCGGATGAGGGCAGTAAGCCAGGATGACACTTTTGATTTTCATGCTAAAAACAGAATATTTTGAAACCATGCAACAACCTTTTATTTTATTATTATATATAAGAAAAATAGATTGACTTANTAAATTCAATATTTACTACAATGTTAATATTGATTTACTTTTCATATTTAGAGTAGATGATTCAAGTAAGACAGAAGATTTTGGAACATCAAGATCCATTTCTTTCTCTAGTAAACTTGGTTGAGGTGGGACAGCTCCATCTATTTTTTTTAATTAAAAGAAAAAGCAGAATATTTTAAGCTTAAAATAATATTTACAAATAAAATAATAATAAATCAGTATTATTTCATAGCTACTAACTCTCTCATAGATTTTGAAACAATTCTATCTTTCGTTTAAACAATTTGAAAATAGGTCAAAAATAAATTGGCTTACTTTTCAGATTTACAGAAGATGATTCAAGCCAGAAAGAAGATTTTGGAATATCAAGATCTATTTCTTTCTCTAGTAAACTTGGTTCAATTTGAGCAGATACATCTATTTTTTAAAAAAGTTATGTTTTACTCATTTTACATGTCAAATAATATTTACAAATCAACTACAATAATAAAATTTTAAAAAAATTAGTCTTTATTTCAGTCTCTACCAGAATTTTAGAAGAGATTTTACTTATATATTTAAAGTTTAATTCGTGAAACCAATTTATTTTTGTTTTAAATCATTTGATTTAAAATAGATTTTGACAACTATTAATTTAAAAAATATATAAAAACTCATGAAAGATTAAAAGGAAAAGAAAAAGGTAGTATAACATCAATGAAATAAAAATCTCTAAACTGAAACACAAAAAAAAAAATTTTTTTTAATCAATGCTTAAAAAAGAAACTTTATTTGTTCATCGCTTGAGCATTTAGATTAATCTTTAGTTCAATATCAAGAATATAGAGAATAGTGAATATGATTTGAAAATAAAAGACTAACAAATCGCTAACAAAATTAGAGTCTTTTTGAAGGTAGTAGGCCAAGATCAAATCTTTGATTTACATGCTAAAATTAGTATATATGGAAATCATTTCTATATAATGCTCTAGAGCAGCGATTCCCAATAGGTGTTCTGCAAAAGTATTATATTGATTCCGAAAGTTGGGATTTTATTAAAACCAGTATTAAATACAGGGTTCATACTAAAAAAGAAGAAATTCATTGCCCTATTCAATATATTAAAAAATAAAGAAAAGAAAAAAATTATAACAAAAATGTAAAATACATGAAATAAAAGAAAATCAATAAATGTAACTATAACATTGTGTAAATTGGAAAGTTTCAAGAGTGTACATAATTTCTTTAAAAAAATAAAATAGAGTGTTAATTCAAGATTTGCCACAATTTTATAGATTTAAATTAAATTATTAAAACTCTGAATGTGCCAATTTTACAATATTTAATTTTAAACAATATCATTAAAAAATACTAACAAATCACTCACAAAATTAAAACCAAAATTGAGTGTAGTACGCCTGTATTACATCTTCGACTTATATGCTAAAATAAGTTTATCTGGAAACCATACTTACTAGATGTTCTAGAGCAGTGGTTCCAAAAAGTTCCACATATGGATTATATGAGTTCCAAAAGGTTGGATTTTTTTTAAAACCAGCAACAAATACAGGGTTCATACTCAAAAAGACTGAGTTTCCCTGACCTTCTCAGGTTAATTTATATAAAACTCAAGGATAAAAATAAATAAAAGAAAAAATTATAAAAAATATTGCATTTAATAAAAATGTAATTTACATTTAATAATACAAAAAAAAATAAATAAATAAACATTATCATACCATTATGCAAACTTGATTACTTCTAAAGACTCTAGACAATTTATTTAAAAAAAACAAAATAAAGAGTAAATTAAACATTTGCCACAATTATAATGATTTAAATTAAATTATTAAAACTCTTAATGTGGAAATTTTACAATACAGTAGAGCACCGATTATCCGAACCCTTATTATCCAAACGTCCAATTATCCGAACTATGTCCGAATTCGTTCCCCCCCCCTTTTTCAAGTTTAGAACTTTTTAACTTATCGACAAATCTTCTAAATTCAGAAGAATAAATAATCTCCACTACATTTAATGACCATATTTAATTTACAACCTTTTTAAGCAGTTTTCTTATAGTAGACATACATATAGTTAAACCTACATACCCTTTTAGCCCTCTTAAACTTAAAATTATTTTCCAAGCATGCGAGCTTCATTTTGACAGTCTAGAACGTCAAAATGATGCTGATCCAGTTCAGTTGATTTAGTTAAAAAGAATAAAAGCTGCTCAAAAAAGAGCATCTTCTTTGAAACAAAAGTCTTTGCTGGATTTCTTTTGCAATGGAAAATAGACAAAGAAGGTTTAAATCGGTAATTGACAAAAAAATTCAAAATGAAAAAAAAAAGGAAGTAAATAAATGAAAACGATTTTAAAATTGCTGAAAAAAAACTTTTAAACACGCCAGAGCTATTTTAAATAGTACTGCCAGTTCTAAGCCTGGAAAAAGTGAGAAAAGGGAAGTTAGTGCATAAATAATAATCATTTAAACTACTTTCCAATTATCCGAACTTTTCATTATCCGAACCACGTTCGGTCCCGAGCAGTTCGGATAATCGGCGCTCTACTGTATTTAGGATTGGGGGTTAAAATTGTTCTTTGTATCCACTGACTAAATTTCAAGCCCATAACACAAATGGTTCTGGAAACAGAAATATGTGCATACATATACACACACAAACCTTTATTTTTCATACCTTTTTTCAAACCTTTGTCTATAATAGTATTATTACAGATTACAAAAAAAAGAAAGAAAAAAAAAAAAAAAGATTGGTTTACTTTTTGGATTTACTAAAGATGATTCAAGCAAGGCAGATTTTGGAACATCAAGATCAAGATCCATGCTTTTCTCTGGTAAACTTGGCTGAGAAGGAGCAGTCACATCTATTTCTTTTAATTAAAAAAAAAGCAGTATATTTTAAACAATTTGAAGATAGGTATTTGCAACTGTTACATTTAAATAGGTAGTTAAAAAATATATTTAAAAAAAATTTGGAGGTTCGAAAGGAAGAAAAAAAATCATATAACATCTATAAAATAAGAAAAACTCTACACAACCTAAAAACAAAAATTCATTCAATGCTTGAAATTGAAGCTTCATTTGTTCCTTTCCTGAGCATTTAAATTAATTTTTAGTCCTGTGTCACTAATTCAAAAATGCATTTCCTTTCTTTATATAGAATAGTAAAACAGATTTGCAAAAATGTTAACAAAATTCGAGTCCATTTGAGGGCAGATCACATCTTCAACTTTCATGCTAAATTGTATATCTGGAAACTATTTTTACATATTGTTCCACAATAACAGTTCCCAAAAGGTGAGCTGCAGAAGGATTACATGAGTTACTAAAGTTGGAATTTTTTAAAAAACAGCAAAAAATATAGGGTTCATAATCAAAAAGAAAAAAAACTTCCTCAATTTTTCTCAAGACTATATAAATTCAAGGACAAGAAGAAAAAAATTTATAACAAAACTATATTTAATAAAAATATAAATTAGATTTAATACAAAAAATTAAACACATAAACATAACCATAATGTCACGTAAATTGGATCATTTTCAATTATTACAGACAATTTCTATAAAACAATAAAATGAATAGTAAATTCAATATTTACTACAATGTTAATGGTTTAAATTAAATTATTAAAATTAACAATTAAAAGAATCTAATTTTTTTAATAATTAAGTAGTAATTGATTTAAACATTCATGTGTAAAAAAAATTATGAATAAGTTAAGATGAAGATTTTGGGAACAGTGATAAGTGAAAACAAAAAGCAAACATTTTATGAAGTACTAAAAATATTTCAGGTTTTTAAACAAAATTTTTTTTATGTATATAGCAATTTCTGTAAAAGTGGGACTATTTTAAATGAACAGGAAATAGATCTTCAAAAAATCTGGGTGCATGAAGTTTTTATTAAATCTCAGGTTTTTATTTTATCTTATTTTCTGTTAAAATACTGTAAACAGAAAATAAAATAATAATAAATATTTCAATTTATCTGGATTGCCTCCTATAAAAAAAACTTAATGGAGGTTTAGAAGAAAAAACTGTAATAGTTTATAGTAAGACTTTTTTTTTAAAAAAAAAATAATAAATAAATAAATAAAACAGGAATTATTATGAGAAAAAAAGCAGTAGTGTAATTAAATAAATTATTAATTATATTTAACTCTTCTTTAATGCCAAAAATCTTTGTTTTCAGAATTTTGCATGAATATTTATTTATGATAAAGATCTGTCCTGAATTAAGCAGAATTTTTCAGCATTTCTGCGACAAACTTGTGTAGCACTTATATCTATCTGTAAGATAGTTTTAATAACAGATGATATATATGTTTTAATAATAAACGATATATATGATTTAATAATAATTCAAGTAAATAAATGTTACTCCAAATAAATGTTTAAAAATCAAAGTAACTTAAAGTATTTTTTACATATAAAAATTAAAATTTTAAAAGGTATTTACCCTTTAATTCTGAGGAAGAACACATCAGATATGAGTTAGAAATCTGAAACATAAAAAGCATACAATTTTAAATTCTATTTAATAGATAATATAATTAATATATTAAAGATAAAAAGCACTACATGAAAATCAACAATACAAATATTAATTTTAGGGGAGTCAATTCAGAAAAATAATGTTTTATAGAATGTGAAAGAATTTAAAATATGAATAAAGATAAATGAAGAACTGCGACCGAACGATAATGAAAGAACTATCAATTGGTGAAATATATTCCTGTTTAGAATTAAATAGCAAAATAGTAGACTGTAAATATAAACAAAAAAATCATTTAACAAAATGGTTAAATACAGATGCGAAATTTATTAAAAATGCCTACAAGACTTTATATCAGGGGTAATTGTGAGCCCAAGTCAAAATTCAGGAAAATTTCTTGAGTTAAAAAAAAAGTTTAAATTGAAAAATTAGAAAGAAATTTAAACAAGTTTTTTTTCTTTTTTCTTAATATTTCTTAGTTTACTTAAAATATATTTAAAATTTTACACATGCCTATACCATTTACACATACCTATGATGACCTGGAGAAATAATTAAAATTTACAAATATGTCTTTCTTTCTTGAGTTTATGATTATAATAACTATTTACTGATAAAAAATTAATATTAATCATGAATATAAGCTTATAAAGTATCTGGCTCTCCCTTACAAACAAATAAAATAAACTGTGTTTTTAAGTACCACCTTTGAAAATTTGATTTCCGGAAACTTCTGTGATCAACGATTTTTTTAAATGTCTGGACCTTCGATTTCCCGATGACTGTTAGCGAAAAATCCAGAAATCCGGATTTTTTTCAGAGCACAATCAGCTGTGTTATACAGTTCTTTTGAGAAAAAAAACTTAAAATATTTTTCCAAAATGAAAATTAAAAGATTTTGGAGCATGCAATCTTTGTTAAGAGCAGAGGTTCCCAAATTTTTCAAAGTTATGGCATTGTTAGAATATATAAAATTGTCTAAAGGAATCAAAGTCATAATACAGTAGGGAACAGATTATCCGGAACGATCAGGACCATCACTATTCCGCATAACTGATTTTTCCGGTTTTCTGAATCGCTACAAAAAGCCGTTTTTTTTTATTGTTAAACCCAACTAAAAAAAAAAATTTTTTTTTGGAAATAATCTTAAAAAGAAAAAACGATGGAGTAATACACTAATGATTATTTCCAAAATGATGGTAAGGTAAACATCTTTCAAAAAAGAAGAAAAAATCCTAAAATCTCATAAGGAAAAAAAATTTTTTTTTCAAAAAATGGCGGGAAAATTTATTGAATTTCGTTCCGGTTTCTTGGTTTTCTGATTTCCGGATAACGGGTTCTGTACTGTATATTTGTTTGAGGTATAATATTTATTAGAGAATGTATGTTTCATATATGTGAGACTAAGGAACAAAACTACTGTGGAGGTAGGTAATGACAGAGTAAATACAATCTATACTTAAAATTGCCTAAAGTTCTATAAAAATAACTTATTAATAACACTATAAGTTTTTAAAATATAAGAGATTTTATGTATAAGGAGACATCACAACCTACACTTGGAGTTATCGGATATTTTTCAGTGTGATGGATGAGTATGCTGCTCATTAAATAATTTTTTAAGTCATGGAATAAAGCTTGATGCAGTAACTCACATTTCTTTTACAATATTTTAGAGCAATATTTGCTCTTTATAACAGTGATAGCTTAAAACCATTTTCCCACAGGTATGAAAAAGAAAAAAATTATGAAAACAGGGGTGTATATATGAGGGCAGGGGTATTATACGAGCAAAATTTTAGTTATAAACTGACCCCTCTGAGAATCCACTCAGGATAGGATATTCAGATCTTAATTAAGTACAAAATCTACCCACTTTACAGTGAAACTTTTGTCTTTTGAATAACAACAAATTATTTTAAAGTATTAATAACAGATTTTAAGTTATAGGCATGAGGGAACCCTGGAATGCTGTGTGGCACACACTTTGAGAGCTCCTCTTTTAGAATATGTATGTGAGTGTGTGTGTATATATATATATATATATATATATAAATACAGTACAGAACCCGTTATCCGGAAATCAGAAAACCAAAAAACTGGAACGAAATTTGAGAAATATTCCCGCCATTTAAAAAAATTTTTTTTTCCTCATGAGATTTTAGGATTTTTCGTTCTTTTTCGAAAGATACCATCATTTTGGAAATAATCATTAGTAATAATTAGACCTTACCATAATTTTGGAAATAATCATTAGTGTATTACTCCATCGTTCTTTTTAAGATAATTTCCAAAAAAAAAAAAATTTTTTTAGTGGGGTTTAACAATAAAAAAACGGCTTTTTATAGCGATTCAGAAAACCGGAAAAATCAGTTATCCGGAATAGCGATGGTCCCGGATAATCAGTTCCCTACTGTACAAGAAAACACGAAGAAAGTTAAGAAAAACAATAAGTTAACAAACAATATATATATATACACACACACATAAACATGAAACTTCTTTAGTAAAAAGTGTAAGAAATATTTTTACCTTCTCTTTTATTGAGCTTCTGCGGAGTGAACATCTAAAATAAATTTTTAAAAAATATTACACAAGTCGAAATTCAGATGTGATATAAAAGTTGAAAAAAATAACCAAGAAATAAGTTAAACATGAACCTGTTACTAGTAACACTATGATTGACTTCTTCTACTGAACCTGGAGAAAGAAAAATTGTATTTTAATATAATATTTCTTTTTGCATACATAAAAAAATAATAACACAAGTATATTACATACACAGCATAGATACTCTATCAGTCTTTTATCTTCATGCAGTTTAGTCATCAATTTAATTTCAAAAAAGTCAGATATTTAAAATTCGATATCTCAGATTTTGCTCTAATTTTGTATTTTTCCATGCACAATTATATTCTTTAAACTGATGCAACAATTTGCGTTAAGTGTCAGTTTAACATTTTTCCAAACCGTTACTAAATAAAATAATAAAAAATAATTGCATATTTATTAAAAGTTATTTTTTGCATTAAATTACCTTTGGATAAACAAATTTTAAATTCTGTGCAAAAATTTTCGATTTGCCTAAAAAGTTCTCAAGATATAAAGAAATACGCAAAAAGTAAAATTAGGAGGTGAAAACATTAGAGCGCTCTCCTGACCAAACTATTGGAACCATATTTCCCAGATTACGGGTATTCCCTATATTTTAGAAGTCAGAAATCTAAATTTGTAAAAAAAAAAAAAAAAGATGCACTTATAAAAAGAAAGTATGCTTTTATGTCTGATTCCGTAACTTAAAATATTGTCTTTACTTATTAATTAGTCCTAGAATCTAATTGAAATGATTAGTTCTAGAACATGAAGATTTGACCATTACATCAAAAGTTATTCTGGGTAGGTTTTTTTTTTCTTTTCTTTTTTGGCCCACTGTATATCCCTGATTTAGGATAATACTAAAGATTAAATTTCAAAATATTGGTTTTGAAAATGATATGACAATGATTTTGGATTATGGCTAAAAATGGTACAACAGAAGAAAAAAAAACTTATGCTTTTTATACAATAAAGGTATTAAAGAAAAAAACATACTTTTATCATTTTTCTTTTGATGTCTGGGAGAACTAACATCAAACTAGAAATGAAATTATACATTTGATTAAGTTAGAAATTACATACAACAAATAAGTAACTCATATAAATTAACATTTCCTTAAGAAGCATAAAAAATTAAATTGACCCTGTAACAAATGGCTAGCCATTTGGAAAATTTGCATAAAATTTAACTGTCCAGTTTCGCTTAGGCAGAGAAAAAAAACGAATTTAACATGAAAAGAATAATTTAGTAATAATTCAAATCCTTTAGAACAAATACAAATTTTCAAATTACAATATATTCAGAACTATAAGCATCCAAAATCTTTCTATAATTTGATTCAATTAGTCCTACCAAAGAAATACTACTATAGTTTTCAGCAAATTGTATTCAAATAAGTTATTTGAGTAATTCTTTAGTCAATCTTAATGCTACGATTTTAGTAAATTGACACTTAAATGTATATAAAATAAATCAATGCTGATGAATATACTTTTATATGAAATCATAATTTACATGAATATAATACTAATGTTTGGGTGGTGCATTTGGTTCAGGAATAACTCACAATGCTGGTTGGAGAGCTGGGGGTAGTGAGTTTGATCCTGATCAACGAAAAACTGTCATGCACATACAGCAAGGTGTATGTTAAATTTGTCATGGCTGAAAGTACTTCTGTTAGTTGCCGTGTGGAAGAAAAGGGAGAAAGGGGTAACAGCTCAGGCACTGTCAATAGGTTTCATCAAGGTCAAAATTATGTGGCATTATTACCATTGCTCTTAAAAGATAAGAGCTCTAAAAATAGGGCTAGGCGATTGACCAATATTGGGTGATAATAATGAATACAATACTATTGATTTTCTTTCAAAGACATCTGTAACTGATGACTGCTTTGACAAACATTAAACTGAACATTTCTCTACCTTTCACCTTCCCATATTTATTTTATTTTATCCGTCGTTGCACAGACGACCCTATTTTGGGTTTACGACTACTAATGTTCAACTCCGTAGCCTTGTAATTTTGAACCAATCCGGAAGACAAAGAAACTCCTAGATCAGTACCCCCAGAGGTTTTGATTTGTTATGGGAACATGGTAGGACAGATTTAACGTGCATCAGTCACCATTTACCACTCGAGGATTCTGAGGCCGGCAGGGACTTCCCATATTAAAAAATTATGTAAGTGAAGTGTTGTCGTTGTAGGCCATCAAGGTAAGGGGTGCGATTGTTCTTGTTTGCCAGTGGTGCCATCTATGGCCAAGAATTTGACTGCTGCCACACTTATACATTGTACCCATTTATAGGGCAGACCCATTCATTCATCCAGATAGTAACTCTGACCTGAAGCAGAGAACAATCAATTACCATTTCACTAACCCCAGAGGTATGATTTGTTATGAGAACAAGGAGAACTTTGTGACCCAACAGATTTAACATGCCCCAGTTACCATTTCTATACAATGGTCGGATAGATTTGAACTCCTGTTCCCAGTGTTTTCACTACAGCGCGAGAATCTCGCATATTTTTTTCTTTTCTCGCATTAAAAAATTATTAACGCGAGAAGTTCGCGCACTCTAATTAATCAATTTTCAAATGGCGAATCTCGCGAATTTTGGAAAAAATTTCGTCTTCTGCCATTTTAAATAAAATCCGCTTCACTTTTCTTCCTTGATCTTTCATTATTTTCAACGTTGGTCCTTGTTATCTAGCTTCCCTATTTACAGTATTGTTCAGAACAGGTGCGAACAGCAGAACACCCCCCCCCCCGAACTACAGAACCCCTTTCAGCACACATTTCTCTGCAACCACATGTTCACCGTAGGTAAGGTTTTTTCATGTAAGATGTTTTAATTTTTTTGTGCATGAATGTAAGATGGACAAACGCCTTGTTAAGGCAACATCTTCTACTCCGTAACGGACAAATGAAAATGAAACAAATGTTGGTAGAAACAGTCAAAATGAAACAAATACGGATATTTTTCAGCTAAATAAAAAATCCGTTGAGAAAAAATGAGTCCTTTATAATAAGTTATTTAAAGTCAGCTCTATTTTTACAAATTACTAAACTCCCTCATCGACAATTTACAGCAATTTGTAAAAGTTAAAGGCTGTGAAAACTATGCTTTGCTGGAAGACATAGCATGAAGTATGAACATGGAAATAACTTCTACAAACTTCACTATTCTATAGCAGAAATAATTGAAAAGCCTATGCTGGCAGATGTAGAGGATAGGTCAGCATCTGTTGCTAGGTCATTTAGCACCCAAAACCGATTTAAGACAAAATTTCGTAACAGATTGACTAATAATCATTTGAGCATCCTAATGAGAATAGCTGATGAAAAAGTAGATATAGAACATTTTCCATATGATGATGCAGCAAAAATATCAAATGCTTTAAAAATTAGAAGATGTTAAAAATGTATTATAACTAAAGAAATAATTTTTTTCCAAGTCTATTCGTGTTTTTTTAATTTTTAGAAATCCCACTTAACTTTTTGAAATCTCACCCTGTTTTTGAGAAAGGGTGAGAAATTCTCTCTAATTTTTTTTCTGTAATGAAAATACTGTGTTCCCCAAGTGAGTCCAGCCATAGCCACCGAGAAATAAGGCTATTAAGATCACCAAGAACAGTACCATATAGCTTATAAGCTGCCAATTTCAAATATTTGTCATTCGTTGAGAAACAGACCTGTTTGTCCCTCAGATACGCGATTCCTTTATAAGCCATTATTATAAATACATACATCATTATTATTATACAACTTTTAACAATGCCATATGCATGCGCAATCCAGAAATGTAAAGGAAATTACAAAAATGGGTCTTACATCTCAGTTTTTTAAAAGTAAGAAAATTGATGGGCAACTTGAAACAGGGTTCCCACTCTATGATGAGATTGAAATTCAAGGACTTTTCAAGGACCTCAACAAAATTTTCAAGGACCTTAATCTAAGACCAACTTTAAAATTATTCTCTTCTATTTTACTAGAAGCAACAATGCCTGTTGTGGCAATAATTAATTTCAAATATAATACCTAAATGCTTTGCCTATATAGAGAGAAGAGAGTATATAGACAAAATATAT
>NC_092212.1:29310918-29360096 GCF_043381705.1 Parasteatoda tepidariorum | reverse complement strand
ACGGCAAATTTATTGAAAACTACAAGGTACATATTGTTACGAAATTCGAGAGTATTCCAGTTTCGATAAGAAAAAAGAAGATCTAAGCATATGCGACAGAAGATGAAGTGGAGTCTCGCCCCGAACGCATTGATTGTCTGCTGTGGTCCGCGCGCTTGGCAGACACCAAGACGCTAGGCCCGGTTAGAAACGGTGGCGTTAAAAACCACGTGAGAGAGCTCGGGAACAAAACAGAAAGAACGAGAAAGATCCGCGGGTGTTTTATAAAAAGGGCCGCCGGCAGTATTGGACAAATTCAAGGACCTATCAAGTTTTTCAAGGACCTAAGACGTTTTTCAAGCACTTTCAAGGACCTAAATTTAGCAAAAAAAAATTCAAGGACTTTCAAGGACCGTGGGAATCCTGTGAAACCTTTTTTTCATTATTTATAAGGAAAATTATATAAAAAAATAATAAACATTTAAAGGTGCATTTAAAAAAAATAATTTTAAAATTACTTAAAAAATTCATTAATATACCCAATCTTCACCCAAAAATTTAATCTGTTGAGAATAGCCATAACAAAGTAAACATTCGTAATAGTAATTAAAATTAAACCTATAAACACAGGTAATTTTACCAATGTACAATTATTATTTAAACATTGATTTAATTTTTTTTAAATGGAGAATGAGTAAAAAGATAGTGTTAATGCACGGGGGATAATTTTTACATAAAGGGCACATTTATAGGGATCAAAGGGCAGGCAAGGAGAACCACCTATCTAAATATGCATAGGGAGAACACTTTCGCCATATGGAATTATAAGCCAGAACAATTGTACTTTCATTTCCCTTTTACATACTTTATAAAAAAAAAAAATTATGCATTATTTAGTATTAACAAGATCGTTAATGTTAAATACAAATTATGATACATTAAAAAAATAATAAATGTAGCAAGTACATATTTTATTGAAGGAAAATAAAAGAGAATATATAAGAAAAAAAAGTAAAATATTAATAAAAATTATTTATTTAAAGAGAAGAGAAAATAAGGCTATAGTGAAATAAGCCTACCTCTTTAAAAGACATATTCTGGAAAATAGAAGAAGGTAGTTCTGAAAAAATAGTAGCTAAAGGTGTTATATGATTGTTAATTTGCTCATTTTCAGAAGGGGTGACACAATGTTTTATAAAGGTTGGTAAAGAAATCATGTTAGAATTGTTATTCACTGTAAGAGGGGCTGAAATATTAGTTTCAGACTGAATCCCAACCTTTAGTTCATGATGCTTTAATGTTTTCAAACTATATCCCAAATCTTGATTTTCAGTATCGCTTTTCTTATCGTCATGGCCAACTTTATGTTTCTTAATATTTCTAATTGAATACACAATACCAGGCGTTGAAGGTAATGGTCGCTTTAAAGAATTCTTTGAATCTTTTAGTAATTGGTTTGAAGAACTAGTTTTAGTTGAAGTGGTTGAAGAAGGCAGAATATATACACTTTCAGGTTTTTCACTCATTTTGGAGGTTTCTCCGTCTTTATTCTTAGTTTGCTCATGGAAAATAATTTCATCTTTATATGTGTCAGAATCATTAACAGAGGGAGCACTAGATTCAGAAGGATTAACACATGTAAATTCCATGTTCTTAGAATGAAGAGGCAATGTTTGAGAATAAGGAATCGTGTTTTCATCATAATCATGAAATTCCGTAATGGTTAGCTTTGTTAACAGATTTCCTGGTTCAGTGGTTAGCAATGGTTGCTCTAAGGAATTATTTGAAACTTGTAGTATTTCTTCTGCAGAACTAATTTTAGATGAAGAAGCTGAAGGGGGCAGAGTACCCACTAAACAATCATTTTCTTTATGAATTGAGTGCTCAACACCACTTTGAATGTTTAAAATCTCATCATTCACATAGGACAAATTTTTTTTATTCAAAATTGAAAGATTTTTTGTGGCTCTAGGAGAACAAATAGTCTCATCCATAGAACAAGATTTTCTTTGTGTGCGATCATAATTTTCTGCGACTCTAGGGGGATAAATAGTCTCATCCATAGCACAAGATTTTCTTTGTGTGCGATTATAATTTTCTTTATCAGAAAAAAGCTGGGAAAAGTGATAAGCCAGCTTGTTACTAGAAATATCCATCAAACTCTTCTTGTTTCCTGAAATATCATTTGTTTGCTGAGTATTTAGAATAGAATCTGATCGAGACACTTCGGAATCATTAACAGAGTGATTTCTTGATTCATAAGGAACCATGCATGTAAATTCCATGCTTTTAAAATTAATAGGTAAAGTGGGGGAATAAGGAACTGTGTTTTCACCATAATCATGAAATTCTGTAATAGTTGGTTTTGTTGACAGATTTCCTTGTTCAGTGGTTAGCAATGATCGTTTTAAGGAATTATTTGAAACTTGTAGTATTTCTTCTGCAGAATTAATGTTAGATGAAGAAGCTGAAGGGGGCAGAGTACCCACTAAACGACCATTTTCCTTAAGAATCGAGTGCTCAACACCACTCTGAATGTTTAAAATCTCATCATTCGGAAAGGACAAATTTTTTTCATTCAAAATTGAAAGATTTTTTGTGACGCTAGGAATACAAATAGTCTCTTCCATATCACAAGATTCTCTTTGTGGGCGATCATAATTTTCTGTGACTCTAGGAGAACAAATAGTCTCATCCATAGTACAAGATTTTCTTTGTGTGCGATCATTATTTTCTGTGACTCCAGGACAAATAGTCTCATCCATAGCACAAGATTTTCTTTGTGTGCAATCATAATTTTCTGTGACTCTAGGAGGACAAATAGTCTCATCCATAGCAGAAGATTTTCTTTGTGAGCGATCATAACTTTCTGTGACTCTAGGAGAACAAATAGTCTCATCCATAGCACAAGATTTTCTTTGTGTGCGATCATAATTTAATGCTTGAGAATAAGGAACTGTGTTTTCATCATAATCATGAATTTCTGTAATGGTTGACTTTGTTAACAGATTTCCTGGTTCAGTGGTTAGCAATGGTTGCTCTAAGGAATTATTTGAAACTTGTAGTATTTCTTCTGCAAAACTAATTTTAGATGAAGAAGCTGAAGGGGGCAGAGTACCCACTAAACAATCATTTTCTTTAAGAATCGAGTGCTCAACACCACTCTGAATGTTTAAAATCCCATCATTCACGTAGGACAAATTTTTTTTATTCAAAATTGAAAGATCTTTTGTGACTCTAGGAGAATAAATAGTCTCATCCATAGCACAAGATTTTCTTTGTGTGCGATTATAATTTTCTTTATCGGAAAAAAGCTGGGAAAAGTGATATGCCTGTTCGTTACTAGAAATATCCATCAAACCCTTTTTGCTTCCCGAAGCATCATTTGTTCGCTGAGTATTTAGAATAGAATCTGATCGAGACACTTCAGAACCATTAACAGAAGGATTTCTTGATTTATAAGGAATCATGCATGTAAATTCCATGCTTTTAGAAATAATAGGTGAAGTTGGGGAATAAGGAACTGTGTTTTCACCATAATCATGAAATACTGTAATAGTTGGTTTTGTTGACAGATTTCCTTGTTCAGTGGTTAGCAATTGTCGTTTTAAGGAATTATTTGAAACTTGTAGTATTTCTTCTGCAAAACTAATTTTAGATGAAGAAGCTGAAGGGGGCAGAGTACCCACTAAACAATCATTTTCTTTATGAATTGAGTGCTCAACACCACTCAGAATGTTTAAAATCTCATCATTTGCATCAGACAAATTTTTTTTATTCAAAATTGAAAGATCTTTTGTGACTCTAGGAGAACAAATAGTCTCATCCATAGTACAAGATTTTCTTTGT
Source organism: Parasteatoda tepidariorum (assembly GCF_043381705.1). Taxonomy (NCBI): domain Eukaryota; kingdom Metazoa; phylum Arthropoda; class Arachnida; order Araneae; family Theridiidae; genus Parasteatoda; species Parasteatoda tepidariorum. The sequence goes on along the minus strand of NC_092212.1, from coordinate 29,356,268 downwards.
GTGTGATCATGATTTTCTCTACCAGAAAAAAGCTGGGAAAAGTGATAAGCCTGTTTGTTACTAGAAATATCTATCAAACTCTTCTTGTTTCCCGAAGTATCATTTGTTTGCTGAGTATTTATAATCGAATCTGATGGAGACACTTTAGAATCACGAGATACATAAAAATCATTAACAGAGGGATCGCTAGATTCATAAGGAACGATGCATGAAAATTCCATGTTTTTAGAATGAATAGGTAAAGTTGGGGAATAAGGAACTGTGCTTTCACCGTGATCAAGAAATTTAGCAATACTTGGTTTTGTTAACGGATTTCCTGGTTGAAAATCCATACGAGAAATACTTCCGAAATTACAAGTTATATCCATTTCATTTGAAACTGTATCCAAATTAAGTTTGTCAAAGCCTGTTAAATCAAGAGATTTCTTAGATTTGACAGACAAGCAGGTTAAATCCATGTTATTAGATTGGAAATGCATCGTCTTTGAGCCTTCTCTACTTGCACCTTTATTAGTTGTTCCGTATGTTTGCCGATCAGTTAAGCTTTTGATTTGAGTTGATGTAATACTGGTAACATCACAGGTCAGATCCATGTCTTCCACATCTAGTTGGGTTTGGCCAGCTGACATTAAGCATTTTGGAGTAAAAGTCGCTTTTTCACTAGGCCTTATGGTATTTTCTGATATGAAAATTGGTTTTAAAGCTTTTTGTGATTTTGTATTTAGATTATTTACATCATCTGAAACAACTCTAAAGCTTTTTTTCTGACCTTGTTGAGCACTTGCAATGGCTGACAGCTTCTTTTGGTATATATTTTCTTTATCTGGGTCATTAGAATATATGGGGATACTTTCAAGGTAAAGATGATCATCAACAGCAGGTACTTCAATCTGTGTTATATGAGACCTTCCTTGGAGTAAACAATTATGTTTTGAATCAGGACAATGAAACGTATGTGCCATGCAAGAGACAGAAGTAACAATTGTGCATGTTGGATATTGATTTTCTTCAATGTTATTTTTTAATTCTGAATGGTGGAGATTGTTTCCAGGCAATAGTGTCAGATTCATATCTTGTTCACCATAAAAATCAGTCTGTTTATTCAAACCATTTGGTAGAGTTGTACTATTTAATGGTAGTTTATCCAAATCCTCAGACACTATAACAGATTCAGATAGGGACATATCTTCAGCCATTATTTCTCTCTGGACTATAATTTGATTCATAGATTGATGTGTTTCAGTCATAGCAATCCTGAAATATATATAATTTATTTTTAAAATAAATAAATTAAAAATACACTTAAAAATAAGCAACACTTTGCTATAAAATAAACAATTAAAACTTAAGAGACTATATAGCTAAATACAGTCAAACCCCGCTATAGCGAACACGGTTTATAGTAAACTCCCGGATACAGTGAACGAAATTTTCGGTCCCGTGCCTTTCTATACACGTATAATGTAATTTTTTGTGGATATATTGAACTAAAAAAGTGAGAGAGTTGGATATTATGATTTTTTTTCTGTCTTCGACTGATTTTTTAGAATTTTTTTAAAAATAATTTTGAAATGTCTACTTCTAAATAAATACTTATACAAAATAAATACTTATTTCAAAATAAATACTTTTTTAAAACCATCTATAGAGTGTAAAGTAGCGATAAGCATTTTTTCTTGTTTGCTTCTTTCATCACACTTTTCCATCCCTAAACAAAGGCTTATTCAGGCAGATGCATGGACAAATTGTTCCTTGCATCAGCTAAAGATTACTATTTTTTTTTCGCACACAAGACGAAGAGTAATAAAAAATAAAAGCAAGTTAACACATTTTTCGTTACTATGTATTATTTTTCAGTCATTTTTGTATTTCTTTTTATTGGTAATTTATTTAAATAATGTATAATAAAAAGAAGGAGCCATTAGTTAAAATTGTTTGCGGAACGGATATAGTAAACTCCCGGTTATAGTGAACCAAAATTTCAGTCCCTTGAAGGTTCGCTATATGTTCGCTGTTTGACTGTATTTTGATTTTCCAATTTTTCTTTTTTCTTAAACCAAAACATGCCCTTAACTAATGTAGTTCAAAGATATAAGAACTTTATGAAATTATTTTTTAAACAAAAGAAGTTAAATATCTGCAACATAATATAACTTTTTCTAAGACAAAGAACGCAAAACTTGAAACATTTTTTAATTTGAAAATATTTTATAGATATTTAGCAAATACTTGACATAACTCCTGTTCTTTATCAATTTTTAAGATATACTGATACTGTGTTTATTGCTCTATAGAATAACGAAGTTATAAGATGTTTAACACTTTTGCACTGACTGTCAAATACATGCCAGCATAAAACCTTATCAATCAGGATATAAAAAAAATAAAACTGGCAAATAAACTAATCAGACATGTGATTGCTGAATTAATAAATTATCTTAATTTTTTTTTCTATCTAGAAATTATCCTAACGTTTCTTTCTCTTCCCTTTTTCCCTTTTGCTCATTTTATACATGTAGATATCAGTAGCAAAAACTCTGAAAAAGTTGATAAAAAAAGGTGGTATTATGTCAAAAAGTGACTTATAAATGACAAATTTAATTTTGCGTGTCCTAATATTAATTTATAAACAATACAGAACTTTGAAAAGAAAAAAAAAATACTGAGAAAATTTGTTGCAATAATAGCTAATAAAACACGCGAAACGCAGCATAAATTTACGATGGTGACTATGCAAATGATCACATAAAAATTTATTACTCAGAGGCGTCATTCAAATTTTGTCGTCATAATATAGGAATTTTAAAAACCATGAGAAAATCAACTAAATTAACTGCAAAAGAAAAAAAAATCATAACATGGATTGATACACAAATTTTGAATTGTTTCGAGCACATTTAAAAATAAATTTCATAAATACGGGACTCAAAATTTCTATGTCATAATATCACATTAAAAATTAATTCAATCCACTTGTAGCAACAAAAAAAAAAGAAAAGAGGGTAAATAGATCACACTGAAGTCTTCCCTTATAATTCCGAATTTGCAAAGAAATTATTACTCATTAAAATATAAATTTTAAAAAAAAGAGAAAAAAAGCCATATTTTCCAGTGAACTATCTTTTAAATGTTTGCCAATTCTAAATTACTTTTTTGATTATCAATTTTATACTTTTGTGTTTGCCTTGGTAGTTAATTAATTATTGCCAAAGTTATGGATTTTTTTCCCCTTATGTTTTTGAAGTTTATCCAAACTTTCATTTTTCTAAAACAAATTTGTGAAAAAAAAAGTGATTATAGCACGTGAATGAGAACTTAGGAAGAAAAAAAAAGGGGTGCCGGTAAGGGCAGAACAAAAGTATCATTAACAAGATTATGCGTTGGTAACGCATTTCAAATTTTAGATTAACGAAACTCTAAGAAAATTCTTTCTGAATATAAATTATTGCCTTGCAGAAATCTGTGAATTAGCTGTCTTGATATTCGCAGAATTCCACGAATTAGAGGAAGAATCACAAGCTTGACTAATTGTTTAACAATTTATTTGCAGGTGGGGTTATATTATATTGTTTTTTTAAATTCACTACTACTTATAGCTCAAAATAAAAATTATATAGTTATACTTTGAACAAACATTAATTAGATATGCGACTAAACAAACATTCATAAAAGCGAGTGCTAAATAAGTACATTAAATAAGCCATAGCCCCTTTAGTTATCGCTTTTTATTTTTTTCCATCCTGATTTTGTATGAATGCTTTTATGAATTATCCATCCTGAAGGGGTAAAAATACAAATTTATTGCAACACCGTAGGCTACAATATTTTTTTTCAGTGACCCTCTTCTAAAAAATAAACTGAATATAATAGTAGAATGATATATTAAATAGCTCGTAAGCTTAAAAGACTGATTTGATTATTAATTAAAAAATATTTAAGGAGGCAAAATACATTTAATGTATACACTTTAACTTGGAAATATGTGAATTTCAAAGAATTCTTCTTCCACGTGAATCTTTCCATCATAAATAAGGATTTTGAAAGGTCAAAATTTTAATTTGGGCAATTTAATAAAAATTCCACTTTAAAGAGTCTCTTTCTAAATTGATATACTTTTATAATTAAACTATTTTTTTAAAAAAAAATATGGGAGAAAATGATTGGTTTTTTTATTTAATTCAAGCTGCCACATTGTTTTTACTCCTCATGTTGCAGTTTCAAAAAAGAAAGCAACAAAAAAAAGTGGTCACTCAGAAAAAATAAGGTGGAAGCAGATTTCAGTAGCCAGATGTAAACATCAAAAAATTTAAAAAAATCTTTTGCTACAAGAGGAAGAATCAAAGCAAGAAAGATAAATATTAATACAACAAACAGAGTGTAGTAGTATTGATACCACATATGAATATTTGTTCAGGATGCGCAGCCAAATTTTGCAACAAAAAATAAATACCTTTTAAGCACTTTAAAAAAATATTATAATTAGGATATGTGCACTAATAATTTGTTTCCCTTCATATTGTTGAAAGTTCTTCAAATATATATATATGTTAAGAAAATGAAAAATAGTTTTCTTAAGTTCATATCATAATAAAATAAGTAGTTTCTGCAAAGAATTCTTTTCGTGATTATATTCACCACAAGAACAATTTATGCACAATTTTAAATACATTCAATGTCTTAAATTTGTAATTACTTTACACAATTACCTATATAAAAAAATTTATTCAAAATTTTAAATAATTAATTTAACTATTATTTAAAAAGATTATCTCTCTTGCTCATGAGAATGCTCGAATCCAGCTCAGAATTTGAACCAGCAAGTATTTCATACAATGATTGGCGCTTTCAGACGCTACGGACCGATGGTATGATGAAATAGATTGTGGTTCAATGAATTATGAAAATGTTGAATAGAACAATGTGAAAACCACGCTTTTTGCATAATAACAATTGATATGCATAATATCAATTGATTGTAAAGAAACAAATTTCATTTTGGAAAAGGGAGAATTAAGCACTTTTTAAAAACATCCAATGAAAAAAGCACCTTTAAGGGCTTTTAAAAAACGAAAATGACAAATAAGTACCTTTAAGCACTTTTTAAAAACACTACGCACCCTGTTGTTAATCACATAAATATATTTTATTACATATAACCTTAGCAAATTAACATACATATGCTAAATATTTGGAACTCAATATCATTAGGTTTATTTAATATGGTGTATCTTTGTTAAATTAATAATTTTTAATTAAGAATAATGGTTGTGATTTAATTACTACCTATTTAATGTAATTCAGATTGTATAAACTAAGCCATTTTGCATTTTGTTTTATATATTACTTCCACAATATTTGGTTTATATATTTTAAAGAATTGCTTATTATTTAAATAATTGTATATTAGAATATTAATTTTATTTTGAATGGTTAATATATATTCTTAGTTTAATTCTTATTAAGAAAATGTAACAATATTCTTATTTTATTTCACAAATTGTTCCTTGGCATTTCCTAGTTAGTCAATGCAAGGTGCGTAGCCACATTTTTAAACAAAAAATAAGCACCTTTGACGCACTTTTCAAGCACTCAAAAAAAAATTTAAGCACTTTAAAAAAAAAAGCATAATTAGGTAGAGTTGACTATTTTTTGACAATTGACGGTTTTATCTGTCATGTCAAAAAAAAAAAAAAAAAAACTTTTGACATAGTTTTTGACAATTGTCAAAAACTCAAAATTTTTGGGGTAAGGATAATTATTACCTATTATAAATATGAAGTATTTTTAAATTATCAATTCAAAACTAACTGAATCCTGAAATTGAGAATCTCTTGCAAAATGAAGCAGAGTTGCACATGAGAGGGCAAAAATCCTTCCCACTTAATCCTGCTCAGTATACGCACATGCGGACCCGTAAGTATTTCATCAAACATGTAAAACGAATGGCATTTTCATAAGCTACAGACCAACAGCTACATACCGTATATTCCGGCGCATAACGCGCTCCGGCGTATAACGCGCACCCGTAATTTCTAATTACTTTTTTAAATTTTAAGATATACTCTTCGTATAACGCGCACGAAAATTTGGATTGTACATGTGCAATATCTCATCTTTCAAGATCGTAAATAAAAAGTATTTTTCCCTATCTTTTGAAAAAATGAAAAAACAGAATTTGGCATGCATGTGAGGGCTAGAATTGAAAGAGCAATAATGTGATTCTGGATGGACAGAAATGGTGCTAAATTGTGGGTAAAAAACATCTGGCAAATCCGTCCAGGTTGCGTAAGAAAACCAGAAAGCCTTTTAGAGTGGGACATGTTTTGGTCCCACCTTACAGATAATACAATAAGTTGTAATTATAATACAAAAAAATTTTAATAATTGTAATTGATAGCGGAAGACGAATATAATGAACTATTTATGTAATAACGAAAATCAATGAAGTATATAGGTAAAGGTATGCTATTTCTTTAAAATAAAAGTATTTTTCCATATTTAAATTTTTTTAATCTATAATTTTTTATATTCGGCGTATACCGCGCACCCGTAAATTCCAATGTTATTTTTGTATTAAAAGTGCGCGTTATACGCCGGAATATACGGTAATTCGTAAAGAAAAAATATCTCGTTTTGGAAAAGAGAAAATGCACCTTTTAAAAACACCCTATGAAAAAAGTACCTTTAAGGGATTTTAAAAAATGAAAATCGAAAATAAGCACCTTTAAACACTTTTTAAAAACGCTACGCACCCTGTAATGATTTACTTTGATGTTGCTTTTGTATTGTTACCATCTTAAACCAAGTATCCTTTTCTTCTGGGTATAACCTTGTGCTTTTTTAAGTATGAAAATCCTTTCATCACCTGTTTAAGATTAACTGTAATTTAGCTGTCAACAGTTCCCCCAAAACTGTTCACACCTGCAGTCCATCTCTGACCTTTAGATAACTTAAATTATTTCTCCATTAAAAACTTAAGTACTTATATTTAGTTTTCAACTTGATGTGTTCTGCCAGACCTTGCGGCACTCGCTTTGTTTCTACCCTATACTTTAAATAAATTTAATTGTTCTAAATTCTGTTTTCTATTTTATCTTTTCAGCCATTTAATCTATAACCTTTTTACAAGAATTTTTAATACCCTCACCATACAGAGTATGTGAAAAAAAAAACTTAAAAAAGTTATTTTGATTTCAGTTGGTTCAGACAGCTGTCGCTAAAGAATAATAAATCAGAGTGCTGCCATTGAAAAAGATAAATGGGACATTTATATTATTTTAAATAAAGAAAAATTTAGTAAAAATGATTGTGGAAACGTAAATACTGTAGCTGGCATTATAAGATCTAGGAGAATCACTGCTTTTAAAATTTTGAAGATAAAAAAAAGTGAAAATTAAGCTTACCTAAAAGAATTTATATCAACATTTTCTTTATCCTCCTTATCTGAGTTGAAATTAGGAAAATGAATGCTGAAAGAAGAGTCTTTCGAAGATTCTACAGCTAAAAATAAATCATAAAGAAAAAAGATATACATAAACATCTTATAAAAAAAATTATAAAAACTATTACAAAAAGATATTTATGCAACAACTGTACTCTATTATTTCAATCATATAAGCATGCACTGAAGAACGGTGACTATTTGATGACTAAATATCAAACATATCTACAGTACAGAACCTGTTATCCGGAAATCAGAAAACCTTAACGAAATTCTATAAATTTTCCGCCATTTTTTTAAAACATGTTTTTTTTCCTCATAAGATTTTAGGATTCTTCTTTTTTTTTTTTCCAAAGATATTTACCTTACCATCATTTTGGAAATAATCATTAGTGTATTACTTCATCGTTTTTTTCTTTTTAAGATTATTTCCAAATATTTCTCTTTTTTTTTTTTAGTTGGGTTTAACAATAAAAAAACGGCTTTTTGTAGCAACTCAGAAAACCAGAAAAATCAGTTATCCGGAATAGCTATGGTCTCGATCGTTCCGGATAATCGGTTCCCTACTGTATTATCTTTTTATTCCTATATTAGTCTGTATCAGAAAGCGGATGAGGAAATTAATGGTAAATTTTTGGATTTTATTTACTTGACATTGGGAATCCTAGGCTTAGAATATACTTAATTCCAACATATGAGTCGTGTGTTTTGAACAATTTAGTGATATTTAATGTTAAAAACATATTAAATAAAACAGCATCTAAATCTGGTAAATCTATGACTGAATAACTGAAATGTATACAGAAGACAAGTTAACTTAACAATGTAATGATTTTCAAACCAAGTTAGCTTAGAGCTTTGGTTATTTGGTTTTAAAACCAAGAAGAATCTGATGTAAGCCGATTACTATTGCTGCAAAAAAAATCTGAAATCTGGTTGCTAGAAAACTGCAATTAAATCTAAAACAATAAGGTACAGAAAAAAAATTAACACCAATTTTCGTTTAATAAAAACTTAAATTATATTTAATGCAAACTAAATTTTAAAATTAAATAAAATGGATTTTCTTCCAAGATTATGGACAATATATTTAAAAAATAAAATAAATTCTACATTTGGCACATCAATGAACCAACCAATCTTAATTAACCGAAAAATCTATATAAACCAATGATTTAAAAAAAATTGATTTTCTAAAAATAAAAATTAAGTTTTTAAACTAATAAAAAAAAAATTATTTATTCACTACAGTAAAGGTTGGATTATCCAAAATCTGTGAAAATCTGCAGAATCTAGAAAGGTAAAAATCTTGAATTGTTATATCCTACCTTAATTATAAAAACAAGTTAATTAAAATTGCCCCCCCATAAAAATTAATAACAATTAAAGGCGGCCATCTATATTTTTTCTTTTTTACAGAAAAGTCCCGCAGTGGACTGATCATAAAGACACGGTTCCCAGTAGAACACAGAAGCCAAGCATCACTGGGTGCGGTCAGCCAGCGAGTGAGTGACCACTTTGATCAGCCTGCATAGGAACTGAGGGTGAGGGGCATCAGTCCTCAATTATCGTTTCTAGTGCAAAGGGCTCGACTTCACACACAGGTCGTCGGGCTACCAAAGCACCCCTGCTCATACCCTCTGCAGAGGATCAAAATTGCAATGGTATGTCTTCAGATCATCCTCGGGGATGTTTACCAGACCGTCGCCAATGGCCCATTGCGTAGCTCTAGTCCGACCTAAATAAAGTACCTACCTACCGTCTTGAAGAAAAATAAATAAATAAAAATATGGAGGAAAAATCTTTATTCTTTTAATGTAGATTACCTGTGAAAAATTACCTGATTCCGTTTACCTGTGAAAAACTCCATTTTCAATATATTTATGTATTTACTGGAAAAATACATAGCATAACAATAAAAGCCAAAGGTTCAGAAACATAAGAGTTGGAAAATTGGAGAAAAATAATAAATAAAAAAAGGGAAAAACTATTATATTCATCCCAAAAATAATAAAGATATATAACAGATTGAATAATAGGTACATATTAAGAAAAAATTAAACTGAAATTGCTAAATGGAAAAAACGTGAGAAAAACAGAAAAAAAAAAAAAAACAATATCATTTGAATTTTTTCTTTAATATCATTTGCCTAACTTTTTTTTCAGCCTAACTTACATTTTAAACGTATCACCAATTATTTTTCAGAAAAAAAAAAAATTCTTCTATGCCATAATCAAAGCCAAAATTTATCAGACTGAGTGTCATCGCTCTCTGCTTACTCGCCAGCCTTTCAAACTGATGATCCATAGATTTCCTTATTTTTGAACAGTTTTGACTAAAATTCCATTCTTCTCTGACAATTCCAGACACTGAAAAGAGCTTTTCCTAGCTATCTCTGACAATAAATTAAATATTTGACTTTCGTTTTATAAATTTTGTTTCATCATTCTTTTCTGCCAATCTCAGTTTATTATACTATAGCATTTATAAAAAAGAGATTGGGGAAAATGTTTTTTTTTAATTATTATCAGATTAAGAGTAAGGCTCCCAAAGGTTTTCCTCAAATATTTTTAACAATAAAATAATGCATTTAACAACTTTGGAAAAGGTAATAAAATGAAATACAAGTCTGTTTTTAAGTATTTTTAAAATTAATTATAAAATATATAATTAATTAAAATTATGTATTTTTAAAATTAAACAGGGTACGTAGCCAAATTGTTCAACAATAAATAAGCACTTTTCAAGCACTCAAAAAATATTTTTAAGCACTTTAAAAAAATATAATTAGGTAGAGTTGGAAAGTTTTTGACAATTGACAGTTTTATCTTGTTTTAATCGTCGTGTCAAAAAAGAAACCTTATGGCATTGTTTTTGACAATTGCCAAAAATCATGTAAAATGAATGGCGTTTTCATACGCTACGGACTGACAATACGTCGAAATAGATTGGGGTTGAATTAATTGAAAAAACGTTGAATAGAACAGTGTGAACTGAGTCTTTTGCATAATTCGCAGCGAAAATCAAAAACGAAAAATATCATTTTGAAAAAGGGAAGATTCAGCACTTTTTAAAAATATCCAATGAAAAAAGCACCTTTAAGGGCTTTTAAAAAACGAAAATGAAAAATAAGCACCTTTAAGCACTTTTTAAAAACGCTATGCACCCTGTTAAATTAAACAGTGCTTAAAAAAAATTAAACGATTAAAAAAAAGTGATTAGGATCATACTGAAAAATTTTCTTGACACAAGTTAATCAAAAATAACGATATTTCTCACAAATCTAAAAACTGATTAACATGTATGGGTATAATTTTGTCAGAAATTTTATTTAAAATGTTTGGAAAGAAATTGATGAATACAATAAGTATTCATCATCAGTTTATTTGGTAAGACTGAAAATGATTAAAAACTAATTTAATATTCTATACTAAACTAATATTTAATTCTTCATCATTTACCCAATTGAACTGTTGAGTTTGATCACAGAGGAAGAAGCCACTTGACGATAAAATATCATAAGAATAAATTTCACAATCATAACAATAAAATAATTACCATTTCTTCCAGGAATGTCGTAAATATTTCCAGTATTTAATTCCCTAAAAAAGACAAAGAACACAATTATTGCCAAAAGAAACAAATATTAAGGTACATATTGAATTAAAATTCTAACAGATTTAAACAAAAGAATGAATAAATAGATAAAAAAATTCCATGAAATAATGCTTCATAAATAAAACTACACATAATAAGTGCACCTACTTGACTTGAAAAGTATCTGCAAAACTAACTCTTCTTTTAAGATTTTGACTCTTTCTACCATACCTTACATCATATTCATCCTACATTAAAAAAGATTAAAGAAACTAAGCAACAATTAAAATGGTAGGTTGGCCTATGTTATTTTTAAAAAATAACTAAAAATCAAAAGGTATATTGGGTATAGTTTGAATACTTTGAAGTTATGCGTTTTTGACTACTAATGAATTATACCTATAGTACCAAGGAGTTTAACCTGAGTATTCTCACCCCTCTGCACATTACTGATAGATTTAAGAAGACGCCATGCCACGGTATAAACTTTTTGCCATAAATTTTCGTTCACCTCCATTACATATTTAGCATTTAAAAGAAAGAAAAAGTGAGTTCAGGTTAACCTAGAGTAAGCCATGAAGTTTTAATTGCAGAAAAAAAATTTTAATATAACAAAATGCAAGAAAATTATTGAAAGAGAATTTCTCCATTGTTTAATTCTAAGTTATATTCTCACAAAAAATTTTCATTTTGATATTTTAAAAAGTTCTTTTTCAGTAGTTCATTTTCTGGCTTACTCTAGGTACGTTTGAACTCACTTTTTCTATACTTTAAATTATATGGAAGTGGAGAAGAATTTTCAATACACAGTTCTTCACGTGGTATGACGTCTTCTTAAGGTTTATCTGCGAACGAAGTCTTTTAGCAAAAGTTCTCCGGTTATATTTTTATAAAAATCTTCACCAAAATGAAGAAATTTAAAAAAAAATTCATTTGAAAATCTGTTGCTGTAAAAAAAAACTTGCTAAATAAATTTAAAACTTGAACTTTTGTTTAAATTATTTAATAATAAACAGCTTTTGTACTAATTAAAAACGTACCATATAACATTAAAGGGCAATAAATCCATGTAAATGATTCAGTAAAAGCATTAGGAAATTAAAGAATAATTAAAAAAAATTTATACAAAAATAGAAATTAATAATTTATTAGACTTCACTAAAATACAATGACAATACATAATAAACATATAAATTAACAAGAACAAAATTTTAACTTACATCACAGATATCAAGGTTTGGGATTTTTGCTTGCTTTAAAATCTAAAAATAAAAATAAATTGATAGAGGAAAAAATATATACATATATATTTAGAAATACATGATTCAAACTAATTTCAATCATTTGAAAAACAAAATTATATAAAAAAGAATAATGAAAAGATTAACAAATTCAACTTAATTTTGTAACGAAATTATAGATAGTAATAAATTCCAAATCAAACCTTATCAGGAAATTAATACTTTAAATTTACGTATGAAACAAATTTTTCTTATTTTCTAAACATTATTTTAGAAATTTTATACTTAAACAATAATAAATTAATTTGTACGAGATTAATGAAAAAGTATCATACATAACATATAATTTTTCAAATACAGTTGAGCTTCATAAAAATGAATTCAAAGGGTAGGTGAAGGCTTATGGTCATTATAAGGTATTTATATTCTTTTATCATAGAGAAAACATCATAACATTTATTTTGTGACTCCTCAACGATTTTTGGCATTTTTAATGAGTGTGCAGACAGAATCACTGGAAATTAGTGACTTAAGAATAAAAGGCACTACTATTAAAGAAAGTAATATATATTTTAAAATTTTGAAAAAATGAACTATAAGTTGTAATAGGATTTATTGCGATCATGAGTTTTTTTTAAATTATATGTAACATTTATTATTACTCTAACAGAAAGCAATCTGTTTTAAAAGTTAGAAGAAATGATCTCACAGTTGTAACACCATTTATTGTGGTCATATGTTCTTTTTAATTAATTATATGTAACATTCATAATTACTCCAAAATAAAGAATGCAAAATATACTTACAGATGACCTTTTTCCTCTCCTCTCATGACTAAAATAAAAAATGCTTGAAATGTTAGATAATTATTTAGACATTTATACATAAAAAATGTATAGTTAATATTTTACAAAATAATTAATTGATATCAGTGGTTAAAGAAATATGATATGTATGTCCGGTTATAAAAATTGTGGAAAAAAAAGAGAAAAAAAAACTGGTAAAAAAAACAGGTTAAAATGTAATAAATTACAGTTTAACCTTTTTTTCCTTAGAGGAAGAGACAACAATATGTTGTTAAATAAAAGCATAAATCGAAAATAAAGGGTGAGGAAAATTATTACATAACTTTTTATTCCCTAAAGTATCTACTGGCAAACGGACATTTTTAATGGCACTTTATTAATATTTCATACAACATTGAAGCAATTAAAAAACTTTTTTTTAATTCCTTTTCAACTATAATTTGAATTGAGCAGATTGTGCAATGAATATCTTTTATTTTATTATTATTCTTTTAAATCGAAAAATTCAAAAAAACATTTTTATCAAAATAGTGTTATTTGGGATTTTGCAAGTAGCCATTTTCTACTTATTATTGATTAAGATTTTAAGTATTTTTTAAATACCAAATAATTTAAACTTTTCCATTTTGGATTAAACCAACTTGTTTTTTTTTTTGAAGCAAAGACTAATTATTGTATTATTAAAAGTATTTTCATTAAAAAAAAAATCTATTTAAAAAAAAAAAAAAACACGATTTTTATAAACTTTGCCTTTAAGTTATTAAACATATAGAGAGAAAGATCATGAAAACCTTTAAAGTTTGCTCTATAACAATAGGCCCTTAATCTGTAAGCAATCATCACAGAAGATATTTGTTAGCACTGCGGTTTGGGCAAGTAGTGAAGCCAGAAAAATCCTCTGGAGAGGTTTTAAATTTGAAGGCTTTAATTTCCATAAATTAAGAATTATGATAATTTAGGTAGGTTTATTTTCAGAGTTCAAAAAACTACTTTTAAATGTATTATTAAATAACAAACATCTTAATTAAAAATCATTGTACACATTATTTGTTTAAAAAAATTTTTTTATTAAAATACAACAGATAAAATCGGCAAAAATAAAAAATTTCATCGCCAAATATATCATGAATAAAACTTCTGATTACTTTCCAACTAGCTAGAAAGTACTCACATTTAAATTGGTGTTCTGTGCTGAATGACAAAACAAGTTTTAGTTGATTTCTGAATGCTAAAAGTAGAATTTATTGTTGTATTATTGCCAAAGGAAATTATCATCTGTCCTCTTTGAGAGTAACTAGAGTTCACATATTTTAACTGAAGCTCTGTAGCTGATAATAACACTCATTTCATGATGGTTACTAGCAAAATTTATAACCAAAAGAAATTTATCCAATCAAGATTTCAATTACTTTCCAACTAACTAGAATTGTTAAGTCTCAACGGGAGTTCTGTGCTCGATGATAATATATATTTTACCATCATTTTATTTCCACTTTGAATTTATGTTAAATTGAAAATTCAACCTTCTCCTAACTAGCTAGAGTGTTAAATCTCAACTGGACTGGAATATTATGCTTGATGACAAAACAAGTTTAAATCGTTTTCAGAGAGCAGACAGCAGAATTTCTGTTAAAACTGAATTTATCATTAACAGGGGGAAATTCCCATTTTGAGAGACAAGAGTGACTCTTGAGGATTTTTTGTGGATAATTAAATTATATATAAGTTATTAAAAAATATGATTTGTGCAAACAAACATTTTTTTAAAGTCTAATCAATAATAAAATGAAGTTTACTAAGCATCTGCTATTCTGAGCATTTCAAGATTTAAATTGAAAATATAAGTTTTGTGATCGTGTCACGTTATAGTATAAAATAAGTGACAAGTCCAATTTTATGATTCGTAAAAAGTGTATTTTGAGAGTAAAATAAGTTGTAAAAGTTCTATTTTATTAATAAAATATGTTAAGTATCTGTCAATGTGCCTAAATTTTTTCTAAAATTACTTTTCAGGCGTAAGAAATGGCGATTATTAGCTCTTAATGGTTTTTAGAAATGGTTAGAAATGGTTTTTATTAGCTCTTAATCAGTGCGCATGATGTGTACCATACAAACTAAACAAAGTTCAGATAAATTGTTAGCTTAAACAACAACAAAACAAAAAACTTGCGTACATATTTACTAACACAAATACTATTCCTAACAAAAATTTAAAAACAAAATTTTATATTTACTTGGCTTGAAGAAACTCTGTATCAAAAACTTCATCAATCCACTCAGTATCTGGTATTCTTTTTCTCTCCATAGCTGGAAAATATGTTAGTTATTAAACTCAAAATCAAATATGAATAAAAAATTAAATTACTGATGATGCTGACAGAAATGACAAAAACAATAAAAAAAAATTTCTGATGATAGTAAAAATGTATTTATCTTCATGGGAAAGATAAGTTTGTTATTCTTTAACTTCTTTTGTCTTTGCATCACTTTTGGTGTACTTGATGCAAGCTATCTGAGAAGCAGCTAGTAATTAAAAAAAAAAACTTTCTTTTTAAAAAAAATTTTTACCAGATCACAAATATAAAACAATGTTTCTTTTCTTTGTTAAAATTGTCTACATTGTTTCAGGGTTGGCAGGTTTTTGACATGTGACAGTTTTTGACAGTTTAAACCATGGTTTANTTTGCATCACTTTTGGTGTACTTGATGCAAGCTATCTGAGAAGCAGCTAGTAATTAAAAAAAAAAAACTTTCTTTTTAAAAAAATTTTTTACCAGATCACAAATATAAAACAATGTTTCTTTTCTTTGTAAAAATTGTCTACATTGTTTATTAAAGAGTTAAAAAAAAATAGAAGCTTCTGAAAAGTGGTGATCTGGATACATGACTTGTAGGACTTAGCAATGAATCAATGCATCGGAAAATATTCATGTTATGTAGTCAATGCCAATCTGATGTTTGGATTGGCAATTTTTTGAAACATCGGAAATTGTGATTTATCGAAATGTGTATGATATTTCCCAATGTATCGTTGACTACATATGCAGTGTTTTCACTACAGAGCGGGAATCTCGCATATTTTTTTTTATTTCTCGGATTAAAAAATTATTACTGTGAGAAATTTGCGAATTCTATAAATCAGTTTCAAAATTCGCAAATTTCTTGCATTTTGGAAAAAGCTTCGAATTACGCCATTTAGAATAAAATCCGTTTCACTCATCTTTCTGGATCTTTCATTATTTTCAACATTTGCCCTGTTATCTCGCTTCCCTATTTACCAGTATTGTTCAGAGCCTTTTTCGAACAACAGAACACAACCCCTTCGAACCACGTAACCGCTTTCAGAACACATTTCTCTGCAACCACGTGTTTAACGTTGGTAAGGTTCTTTCATGTAAGACGTTCACATTTTTTATGCACTAATGTAAGATGGACAAACACCTAGTAAAGGCAAAATCTTTTATGATGATGCAACAAAAATATTCAATGCTTTAACAAAATGGAAGATGTTAAAAATGTATTATCATAAAAGAGATTTTTTTTTTTTCAAGTCTATTTGTCTTTTTTTTTTTTTTTAGTTTATAGAAATCTCACTTAACTTTCTGAAATTTCACCCATTTTTTTTCTATGATGAAAACACTGATATGTGACGTTGAGCATTGTCCCCAATAGAACTACGATGGTATCAAGTGAGTGCAAATATGATATTGATGTCTGCAAGCTCACACAAAGAGCTTTTTCCTCCGTAAGTGTACAGTGATAGTTGCGGCGATGATCGCTATCTTTCCTCATTACATTGTGACTCACATTTTGCTGATATGATGAATCCGAATGTGATTGAGAATCGGAGTGTTGTTGAATTTTACAGTTATGAAAGTTTTTTCTTTTAATTGTGCAAATCCTGCTGATTTTTTAAAAATCAATCCAGCCGTTAATTGATTTTTAACCGCTATTTTGCAAACATCCACATCTTTAAATCTTGAAAAATAATTATCTTGATAGAAAATTAAAAAAATGTAACTTACTAATTACAAATTTTGTTAATAATTTACTTTTATTCTAAGATTCGTTTTACTTTCTTAAGAATTCTTTTTTCTTTTAATATTGACAGAAATGAACTAAATTTAAGATGGAGAGAGGTCTAGCTCAGATTGAATTTATTTCAAGAACACAATTGCTTTAATAGATCAATCAATCAAAAAAAGCAAAAATTCAAATTTAGGTAGTAATAAATGTAAAACATTAATGTGCCGAAACATCACGATGCATCTAAATATTAGTGGCGTGACAATATGTGCTAAAATCTTAGCATTGTTACAATCTTAACATCGCTCAGTCCTAGTTATTTGTTATTTCATATTATTCAGTCTTCAATGATTATTATTCCACCTATACTGAAGTGTCATTCTAGCTGATCTAATTATTTTAATTTTTTGAGGAAAATTGATGTGGAAATTTTGGTTATAGGGTGACCTGGGGTAATTCTTGATCAAAAAATGCAAACATCTATTTTGTAAGAAAACTTTTCAAGATAGAATTATAACATTCACTGGACGTTTGAGGGTATATGAGATGAGTTCTAGGCTACCTTGTTTTGTTTGAAAATCTAATTAGAATTTAAAATATTTTAAATTTTTAGTGATCAGGAATTACCCCTTCTCTTGATCCTTTCTGGGGTAATTCCTGATCACTTCTGGGATAATTACTGATCACCAGTTTTAATCATAAAGGGGCTGTTTAAAAATAATTATACAGTGGTAATTAACAAATAAGACAACAAGATCAAACAAATGAACCAAAAATATGTGTTGAAGCAGCTAATAAAACAATTTATTTAAAAAGCAAAAATAAAGGTTAACACTTTAAATTTTCCAAAAATCTTTGCATCGTGCCATACATTTTAGGCAAGCAGCCAACTCATTCTCATGTTCTGCTGAAATATAAGAAAGAGTTTTCACATGCGTTACTTTTGCTGGATTTTGTAACTTCATTAAGGGAGAGTGTAAAGTTAAGTAAGGTATGTCAACAGCTCTGGCAGCAGATCTCACACTGGAATATTCATTTTCAATCAGTAAAAGAAATTTATTAATTAAGAAATTTTAATTACTAGAACTAATTTTGCTTTCTAGAACCTTAGTATCCTTTTTAGGCTTATAATTTCTCACCACATAAATATTAGGCTAAATTATAAACTTAAAAATTATTCTAACAACGTACACACATAAAATTAAGATAGAAGCAAGGTACGACAAATCGGAACACACTTGTCTAGCATACGGTTAAAAACAAATTTTGTGATTAAATTGAGTTAATATATATTTTATAGTCGTTCCACTTGATAAATATGAACTGTTACTTAAGAAAAGACAATTAGCTATTTATTAGCTTATTTGAATACTATTTATGAAAAGAAATGACAATGATCAGGAATTACCCCAGTGATCAATAATTACCCCGTCTGTAGGGGCAACATTTGATTTAGTTTCCTATAATCAATTATAATGTTTACAGTAGATGTGAAACAATTAAACAAGAGCTTACACTATTTTCATATCAAAGAAAAAGAAAGTAACTTAAATTATTTATTATTAAGAGAAGGAGGGAGATCTTTGCAGAAATGTGCACTTTTTGAAACCCATCTTTGAAATGGAAAATACAGAATGCAGTTTAAAAGATACTTATTTTGTTAGATTAAACAAAAAAACTATTATTAAGTAAATGTAGTTATACCTTAGTAAAGTGTACAAGCATTTTTGTTCATGTCTCAAATTTAGAAAAAAATTATTTTTTTAAAATAAAACTTAGGTGATCATTATTTACCCCACAAACAGAGTGATCGTGAATTACCCCGGGTCTTTAATGAATTATTATTTAATCAAACACAAATTAAATTTTTTTCAATCATAAAATATTAATTTTTTATGAACTAGAACATAAAATTGAAGATTTGTAATATTTTAAATGGGGCCTTGCTTTTAATAGAAAAAGAATCCTTAGTCTAGCATAACACTGTTACATCATTCATGATATAAAACTGTTAGAAAGTTTACTTTACAATGTATGTTTGGTCAGGAAAAAAAACAACAAATAACAAATTTATCCACTGGTTAGTTATTATTAAAGTAAAAAACTTAGACCTTTAAAATCCTGTTATTTCCCATAATACATAAAAATTACTCTTAATATACCTACATTGTGGTTCATATAAAAGTATCATTCATAATTTTCATACATTATCATTTATAATATATAGCATTCATTAAAATTTTGCTACTTCTCAAAAAGACACATAACACCTTCAGAGTTTTTAAAAAAATAAAAAAATTAAAATAAGCACTAAAAATTTAACATATTTTTCATGGGAAACAAAATATAGCTTTATTATAAAAAATTATGCCTGTGTATAATATTAGTAGAATAAAAGAAGTATAATGTTTCGCTCGTATGTTTACGAAAAGTAGCAGTTTTTATTATTTATGAAACAGTTCATTTTAATAAAGCATATTAAAGCATGATTATTACAGTAAATTTACGGAAGAAAATTTCTTAAAAATTTAATTGCCGCGTTCTCGAACAAACAAACAAGTACTTCAAAAAGATGGTTATAAAGCTACAATAAACAAATATTAATGTTTATGAATATGAATAGAGCACCATACTTACGTACCGATTAATACACAAATAATTTATGAGATTACTTTAAAATTTATAAAATACTTTATTTTAAAATTTTCATTTTGAATAGATTTTCGTTATTCAAAACTTCAAAACAAACGCAAAGATTTTAACGAAAATTTCTAAACCAATCAAAACTTTTAAAACTTTTTTGTTTATTTTTGTGGCAACGTTTTCGAAATTACAAATGGTTACTTTTTTTAAGCAAACACAACAACTTTGACTAATATTCACAAATCACGTGACGCAGGGAAATGGCTTTTTTTTTTTTTTTTTGAAGAGCCATTCTCACTGCACATGATTGACATCTTTGTTGTCGTTGAGGAAGAATGTGAACATAAGCGCTCGTAAAAACGTTTCAAACGTTCGAATAGAATGTTTTTTACCCTAGAGATGAATGGAATTTCCAATTTTAGAAAATTTTTTGATTCTTTAACCACATATTTTATGGACATATTTCATAGTATAGCGATAGCAGCGCTCGAATACGTCATCTGGGAAGAAGACCTTTCCATGTTTTGACACTCACCCTTTTCCTCTCCTCGTCTTTTCAGTTGCATAGGAATGCACTACGATATTTTCCCCTATCTATACTTAATATTTTCTGAATTTCATTGTGAAAAGTACTTTTTTAAATTTCATTGACATTTTTTTAGAACTATACTAAATATAGTTTATAATTCTATATGGCAATTTAAGAGATTTTAATTTGTTTGAAAATCACGACAGAAACTAACGTACTTCCTTCTTCTATGACTTTCCACACGTTAATGATGAAAGCATGCAAAGTTGCGAAGTATTGCTATAGGTAGAGCGTTCTGCTGTACGACATCTGTAGCCCATTTTGATCGCAAATAGAAGAAAAATATTAAATAATTTAGTTTCTTGCTCTCTTGTTTTAAAATAAAACGCGTAAATTTTATTGATTCAAAATTTTTTTTATTCTTGAGCACATATCTATTCGTGATCGCAACGTGTGAATACGCCAGCTAGTGGGGCGGAAATTCGCAGTTTTCATTCAGTTTCATCAGAATAACTGCATAGGTGGGACGTTTGCTTACCACCAGTAAATAGAAAACGAGAAGGAAGAAAACTCTAAGAAAAAAAACTGAAGAACTTGACAACGAAATCTAAAACATCAGTAAATCTATTTTCGAAACAGGACGCAAACAACATTTCAAGAACATTTTCTCATTTCGCGATCGCAATGCTTGAGGACGGCCTCTAGCGGAGACAGAAAATATCAGGCATTAATTTTTTAAGTTTCATTTTGTTATATCATAATCATTGGCAGAGTCGAACGCATTTTCTAAGTGGCAAATAAGAAGCAAACTTTCCCTAAGGAAAAGGCAGAAGTACTTGAAAAAACTAACCAGAGCATTGGTAAATCTTTTTGAAACAGAACATGCCAAACAATTGAAGATCTATTTCTCAATAATTTTTACCTTTCTAATATTAACAAGCTTGCAACCGATAACTTCCGATTTCGTGATCGCATACTACTATAGATGTGTGTATTACGGTAAAAAAAAAACAAAATTTTTTTTGTCTTCAATTCATTATAAATTAAAGAGAAGTCAGCATTGCTTAGTTTATTCCAATTAATAAATGTGATTTCAGAACATACAGAACTGTAATAGTTATAGAATAGTATATATTTCTGAATCTATATAATTTGGAAAACAACAATAAAGAATCATCCGATTTACTTGAAATAATATCATTTATGTTGACTATTAATAAATTTTTATCGTTTTCTCGGTAAGCATTTTTTAGTTTTGAATGATAATTTCATCTAGAATTCAGCTATTCTATTTTTAAGAATTAAGTTTACAATTCATATCGAGATCTGATTCCTTTCATCCTGCGTGGACGGAAGTGTTATCGGACTGCATAGTATAGGGGTAGCCACGCTCCTTGATAATCGAGCCATTTTTTTAAATTTGAAATTTTTCGAGAGCCGCAATTAAATATGTATTTAAAAGGAACGCAAAAAAGGTATTAAAAAAAAATTTTTTTTTACATAATTTATATTTATTGAAAACATAAAGTACAAAATATGTGTATTACATTTAAATATTAAAAATTAAACACATTTATTTTACTTCTTGATAATTCCTTAAAATTTGGTGAATAATTGGCGACAGAACTTCTCAGTAATTCTTGTATGTTTGGATTTCGCGAATTTTAAAGTGGAATAAAATGATTCACATAAGTACGTTGTTCCGAATATTGAAATTATTCTATAAGCAACCTTTTTTAATTCATGATACTTCGATTCTGGTGCAAATTTCCGAAATTTAGTAATCGACGTCGGCTTATATTCTGGCATAGTACATCGGACTGCGACATAGTTCACAGATCAATGTTTAAAGACAGAACATCGAGATGTAATAATTTCCAGATCCAGTCAACGTGAAAACACCGTGTAAGCTGGCAGTAGTAAATTGTTTTACTTTGACCAAAGAACGTAATGATTGTATCGACCACATGGTAGTAGCATTTAGGACTGGCCGATCAAACAGTAATGGCAGTCATTTGCGTTTGAACCCATTTGGTTGAAGCATGTTTCACAAGTAGAGGTCTTGCGAAACTAAACTCCACTGTCGGCCGATAGGTTCCTTTGGGTTTAATTAGTAGCGAAGACTGGTGATGCCAATTATCTCATCGAAATTAGTAATCTTTCAAACAGCGAGATGTTTATTTTAAGCTAAAGTACAGCGGACTTCATTTTTTGTTGATTATTCTCAACTCATTTCCAGTCACCTTCCAGTTTTTCCTTCTCCTACAATTTCATTTTCTCGACATGATGGCAACGTGTCATTTTTTTTAAACTTCATGACTCTTCTCCCCCAGTGTATCAAGTCTTCATGTATGTTTCCATCACTTCATCATGAAAAGGACCTGTTTTGGCCTCAGATGCCCAATTCTCAAACAACGAACGAATGAACAGTCTTGTGGATACTTTTAAATATCAGGTGCAATCTTCTTTATTTTACAAATTTTACTATTTAATTCGCTACTAATTTATAAAAACTTTTGTCGAAAGTGGAATATTTTGGAAATATATTGAAAGTGAAGAAGTTTACATCCCTGTAATAATTATATTGTAAATAATCTAGTAAAAAATTATAATAATTTGTGCTTGTATTTTTCCCTACTAATTTTTCATTAGAAAAAATTAAAAGAAGGGATAATTTTACGTTACAATCGTGTTTGAAATTATAAAAAAGTTGCTAATAACTTATATGCATAATTAAGAAATGTGGTTTTAGTTCTTCTCTTTATATTTATCTTTTGAAAATGCGAAAATTATCATTTAAATATTCCAAGACAAAAAGATATTTTTATTCTTACATCTATAATACCAAAATAGACTCGATAATTTGTATTTTAAAAAATTTAAATATTTAAAGAAGGAAATTAGTTAAGATTCACATTGAAAAAAGTGTAAAATCAAATTATTTTTTTTAAAATTTTTTTTTGAAATTTTATTAAATAATGTTTGAATAAGAAAGTCATTTTAATTGTTCCTGAATCTGCTGTTTAGCATTTGGACTTTTTAAAATACTTATTTTTAGCGAAATGGTAAATTACACATTTATTTACCATTCGAGAGTCAAAAACTTTAGCATAATTTTTTCTTTGTTTTGAGGTTCTTTATTAAATATTAGCTAAGTATTTCTGAAGTTTTCTTTTATATACATAATTTATTATTAAACTAACCTTCTTTTGTCTCAATTCAGGTAATATTTTAGATTATCATAATAAATGCGATTATTAATGATAATACAAAAAGTCTTTAACAAATTTATGCTTATGAGGATCATAAATCAGAATCCGTGGGAAAAAAGTATGTTTGTTTAGAGAACATACGTTTTTATGTCTGATTTCGGGATTTACAATAGTGCTTGTACTAAATTAATTTGTATATTTAGGTCACCCCTTTGAACTATTAAGATTGAGTCCTAGAACGTGAAGATCCGATCATCATATCAAAAGTCATTCAAGGTGTTTCGTTTATTTATTTATTTTTTGAGTAATGTACACGTTACTTTTTTAAAGTCTTTCTTGGTGATAACTGCTGGAGGGCCTACTTTTACATCACAACAAAATATCACTTTTTCGCAGCGGCCCGTTCGCGGAAATAAAGTCAAGTAAATTCCGACTAAAATAACAGCAAAAGAGTTTTTTTTAAAAAAAAAAAATAATTTAGAAGCTATTTTTCAAATAGAAAACTTTATTTGACTCATGCAATAATTGAGGGGACGAATAATGCACTTCTGTCCTCCTGAAATTTAAACATTCGTGAAAATTAAGTCAAGTTAAAGAAAGAAAAAAAAAAGAGTTAATTTAGAAAAAAAGACTTTTTTTTTTCAATTTTGAAATTTTCTTTTTTTTTTGAAATTGAAAACCTTATTTTCTTTTGAATTTAATTGAGGGGGAAAAGAATGTGGCCACCACTTCAGAAATTTAAACATTTATGAAAATAAAGTCAAGTTAAATTGGCAATTTTAGAAGGAAAAAAAACTATTTTTTTCTACTTTAAAGTTATTTTAGAAATCGAAAACTTGATTTTACTCTTGAAATAATTGAGGGTGCGAATAATATGATCGCTCCTTCTGAAATTTAGAAATTCAAGAAAATAAAATAAAATTAAAAATTATTACAGAAATTTTTTTTTTTCAATTTTGAAGTTATTTTTGAAATTGAAAACCTTATTTTCTTCCGAAATTTGATTGAGGGGGAGAATTATGTGCTTCACCTCTTCTGAAATTTAGACATTCAGGAAAATAAAGTCTAGTTAAGTTGGTTATTTAAGAAAGGAAAAATCTATTTTTTTTCCTACTTTGAAGTTATTTTTGAAATCAAAAACTTGATTTTATTCTTGAAATAGATTTGAGGGTGTTAATAATGTGCTCACCCCTTCTGAAATTTAGGCATTCATGAAAATAAAGTTAAAAATCAAAAATTATTTGAGAAAAAAAAACATATTTTTTTTTCTACTTTGAAGTTATTTTCAAAATCGAAAACTTGATTTTATTCTTGAAATAAATTTGAGGGTGTTAATAATGTGCTCACCCCTTCTGAAATTTAGGCATTCGTGAAAATAAAGTTAAATTAAAAATAAAGTTACTTTCGAAAAAAACAAACATTTATTTTCAACTTTGAAGATATTTTTAAAATTGAATATTGATATTTTTAGAAATTTCGATAATTTTAGAAAATAAAAACTATTTTCCTTTGGTTTGAAGCTATTTTCAAAAAAGAAAACTTTATTTTCTTCTGAAATTTAATCGAAAGGCAAATTATGTGATTCGCTCCTTCTGAAATTTAAACATTCAAAAAAACAAAATCAAGTTAAACTAGTAAAATCAGAAATAGAGAAAAAAAAAATTTCCAACTTTGAATCGATTTTCCAATTTGAAAACTTAATTTTCCTCTGAAATTAAAGTAAGGGAGCGAATAATGGACCTTCTGAAATTTAAACACTCATAAAAATAAAGTCTAGTTAAATTGGTAATTTTAGAAATTTTTTATTTTATTTCAACTTTGAAGTTTTTTGAAATTGAAAACCTTATTTTCTCCCAAACTTTAATTGAGAGGCGAATAATGTGCCTCTCCCCTTCTGAAATTCAGACAGTCAGGGAAATAAAGTCAAGTTAAATTGGTAATTTAAGAAGAAAAAAAAACTTTTTTTTTCTACTTTGAAGCTGTTTTCGAAATAGATAGCTTTATTTTCCCTTGAAATTTAAGCTAGGGGTGAATTATGTGCTCGTCCCTTCTGAACTTTAGACATTCATAAAAAGTTAAATTAACGTTGTTAAATTAACGTCAAGTTAAATGAACGTTTTTAGAAAAAAAAAAACTTTTAACATAAATCGTACCATAAATAATTCCTATTCTTAATAAAGTTTCTCTATGGATAACTGTAAAACGTAAAATAGCTTTCGAAGGAGGTAAGCAACCGTTTTTATTAAATCATTTAATACTTTTATAATTGAGTACTTGCGAACTGTTATAATTGTTTTTTTATAATTGTTCGTATAATAATTGTTTTCATTATGTTCATTTATATATATTACATTAGTTCCAAATTTTACAGTTTATAGTTTGTGTATGGAGTTTGTTAGTAGTTTATATTTCTGAATTTAATTTTTTTTAACATTTTTAAAATTGTAAAGCGAGTTTTTAAATTTTTTTAATCAACTTTGTGAAGAATCATAAACGAAACTCTTTAATGGTAATTTTTAATAATATATTAATGTAATTTATTTAAAAAAATAATAATTGTAACACAGTTTATAAGTTTAGGCACTAATTCTAGTAAATTTAACTAAAAAAGTAGTGTAATAAGGTGATATCATAAAATTGCTTTATAATAAAGAATCATTTCTTTTACAGCCAATACCTTTAAATTGAAGATGCAAAAATATTTTACGTGAAAACTATACGTTTATGACTTACAATCAAAAAACATGGAAAATTATTGTGTGAAAACTGGATTTTACCATGTGTTTTTTGAGCCAATAAAAATTTACCAATAATAATGGAAAATTCCGACACCATCATAAAATTTTTGTTTATTGATAGAAATGGATTAAATAGGCTTTTATATGTAGTATTTTATGCCACCAATTAAAATAATTTTTCTAAAAAAAAAAAAAAAAAAAGGAAAAAAAATCCATTTTNTTTTGGTTTTAACAATCCATCCAAAAAGGAGTTAGTACGCCGGGACCGCAAAGGGTTGCCTTGTTGAAATCTTGTTCTTAGTATTAAAATTTTCTATATTTGAATGAAAATTGTTAAGTTTAATTTTAGTGTTTCTTTTCAATGAGTTTATAGAAACTGATCATAGTTATAACCCGCATTTTAAAAAAGCTTAAGTTTAATATTTATCATTGTTTGTAATCCTCCATTTCGAATTGAGTTTTAAATTAACCAAGAAAGAAATTGTACTTTTTTGGTAACAAGATTATTAGAAGCAACTTTTTCTTTAAAAACAAAGCATTCGCAAATGAAAAGTAAATAGTTAGATAACAGTTTTTATATTTTCTTAAAAAAGTATTACATTCTATTTTACGTAATACTTGAAATTTTTATACAGTTTCCATTAATGATTTTTGAGATGTAATTTTTTATTTCATTAAATAAGTGCAAAGCATTGAATTATTCATGTCTAACTGGAAATTTGTTTATTTGAAAATTAATTTAACTCGTATCTAAAAGCGCATGAATCGCAGTGTCATGTTCGAAAATAGGTAGCCGTAGGAAAGTTAGGATATTTTTAATCATTGTTTGGCTGAAACACAATATTTTACAAATTATGCTAATAAATAATGTGATTATATAAAGTCCGAAACACTCTTATTGTTTTTAAAACAGAGTGAAGCCTAATACTGAAATATTTTCTTTTTTTCTTTCTTTTTGTTAAACATAAATAGGCCACCGC
This sequence comes from Parasteatoda tepidariorum, assembly GCF_043381705.1. Classification (NCBI taxonomy): domain Eukaryota; kingdom Metazoa; phylum Arthropoda; class Arachnida; order Araneae; family Theridiidae; genus Parasteatoda; species Parasteatoda tepidariorum. Next base: position 29,329,054 of record NC_092212.1, on the reverse strand, counting down.
TTACTGTTTTTTTATTTTTATTTTGATAGGACGCAGTGGTTGTCGTAAAAGACTATTTTCACAACTAATGCGTAGACTATTTAACACTAGGTTTACGGGACGCGTCAGTTTGACGCATTTCGAATTTTATAAGGAAAATTACAAAACCCGTTTGCATTTTTATTTTATCTCTTGTAATGACTTTTATCCATTGATCGATGTGAATGTATATTGAAGTCTATTTTCTTGAAAAGCGTTGAAATATTGAAATTCTCCTTGAATACCTATCTCTACGGATATGCGTCAATTTGATGCGATCGTCATTTAGACAAAATTTTGTGTAAACATGCAAACATCAATAATAAATAGAAATGCACCGACAATACTTCGATCCGATATCGTTATCTCAAATGAAACAAGCGATAAACAACTGTTGCCGATAAGCAATAATAGAAAGAACAAACGCAGAATGCCAAATTTTGAAGGTTTCAGTTGCTTAGTTCCAGTATTGAAGAATAAAATACTAGAATATTTCATAAATATATCTCTCATATTTTCAATTTTTTTTCTTATGGTATATACTTACATTGCTTTCTAAGTGCAGAGATGCCAACTGCTCCCAACACGCTAAAATAATTTTAAGAAAACGGTGGATAACTTCTAAGTAAATTTTAAAAATGTTTGCAAAGGCGAATTATATAAGCCAACGAATTGTTTAGAAATAGTGGTGGATAAAAATTAACTAAATTGAATTTATTAAACCAAGAATCACAGTTGATTAACTACCACTTGAAAATGTATATTTGCTGTCTGGAGCAAGGTGGCATCTCTGTAAGTGCTGTTATATGCATTCGTTCATGCGTCAAATTGACGCGTGTTCATAGAGATAGGTATATAAGAAACGACCGTAAACCTAGTGTTAAGGACAGGCTCTCGAACCACTAAAATCTTAATCCGATCATAAGGTCAAAAATTATTTTGGGTATTCGCTTTTTTTAAAATTTATTTATTCTTGGTGCGTTATCTGTTATTTCTTTGCATTTTATCTTGTTTATAAATCGAATAAATGTTTATCCATTAAGTGTCTAAGTTCCCCTTTCGAAAAGATTTGAATATAGAAACTCAATTCCTTCGTTCTTGGAAATTATCTTGGCAAAAGAACACAGTCATTATTGATCATAATTTATTAATAATAAAAAACCAACATTTTGATCTAGAATCAGTGACATATCAAAACTAAAGCTGTAGATACTGTTGTAAAATTTTGTACTAGTCAAAACATAAAAACCTACTACTCTCCCAAAAAGTGCCTTTTACATCAAAATTTAATATTTTTTGTAAGAGAAGACTTAAATGGCTAAATTCATTTAACATGGAAAAAGAAATTAAAGAGTAAAATAAATAATTTGTAACATTGTTACTACCAGTTTAAGGTTAAAATTTTTAAAAACATTATTTGCATTTTTCAATAGTTATCGTTTTAGAATACTATTACTGTCAATTCAAAAAACCATTGAACGAGCTAATGGTGGTCAATAAGCTAGTAATTTCAAAGTCATAATTCTAGGTACCTTCTAACAGTTTTTGTTTAGACGAATTTCTTAACAAATTGCACTCTTTAAAATGGTAAAAATCTTAGCATTCTTTAAATTGATTACATCGCGATTCAATTTCTTTAAACTATTTTTGAATAATATAATAAATCATACAGCTCTAAATTGACTTCCTTTATAATTTAAATAAGGCGCAAGATGGAAAAAAATAAATTAACAAATTTATTAAATCATCATGCATAAAACACTGAACTAAGGACAGCATTTATAACTCTAGAGCACATCATGCCTAGTGTTATGATTTTATTGATACTTAAAACAGCGTTTAGAAATTAAGAAAACTTTATTCTACAAACATCACAATAATAAATAGGAATGTACCGACAATACTTCGATCCATTATCCGATATCGTTATCTAAAATAAAACAAGCAATAACAGAAAGAACAAACGCAGAATGTCAGATTTTGAAGGTTTCAGTTGCTTATTTCGAGTAATAAAAAATAAAATACTAGAATATTTCATAAATATATATCTCATATTTTAATTGTTTTTTCTTATAGTATATAATTACATTGCTTTCTAAGTGCGGAGATGCCAACTGCTCCGGACACGTCGAAACAAATAAATAAACGGTAAATAACTATTAAATAAATTTTGCAAATATAAAGTGGCGAATAATATAAATCTACGAATTATGTAGAAATAGTGGTGGATAAAAATCTACTAAATTGAATTTATTAAACTAAGAATCACAATTGATAAACTGCCACTTTAAAATATATATTTACTGTCCGGAGCAAGTTGCCTTCTCTGTAAGTGCTGTTATATGTATTTGTTCATGTGTCAAATGGACGCGTGTTCTTAGAGATAGGTATATAAGAAACGTCCGTAAACCTAGTGTTAATACATTGTTTTGTAAAATAATATCAACTTTCGAATTTTCATGTTGAAGTTGAAAAATTTGTAACATCATCAGGAAATATTTTCGTAATGGTAGAATAAAAAATATAACTTTAAATTAATTATAGGGAATTTATAAAAAAATAAGCTACTTTACTAACACTTAAAACTATAATTGTCCAATATATCATACATAAGTATAAATATTAGTTTGACATAGTAAGTAAAACAATTGAAGATTTAACTTTTAAAAGTCAGATTGTAATTTCAAAATATTAAAGTTGTTACCTTCTACCACGGAGAAAATTATCTCTCAACGACAGCACTAGTTGGCACCAGCTATATTTACAACTGGTGTTTCCATATATATATACAGAGATGCCAACTTGCTCCGGACAGCAAATAGATATTTTAAAGTGGTAGTTTATCAATTGTGATTCTTGGTTTATTAAATTCAATTTAGCAGATTTCTATCCACCACTATTTCTAAATAATTCGTAGACTTATATAATTCACCGCTTTACAGCACTTTTGTCATTCTTTACCTTTTAAAAAGCAAGCAAAAATAGTCAAATATTTGCAAAGTTTTCTTTGTAGTTATCTACCCTTATATTAATTATTTTGGCTTGTCCGGAGCAGTTGGTATCTCTGTGTATATAGTAAATATCGATATTTTATTCTTTCCCGAGAGCAAGTTAGAATAAAATGATTTTCTTACCAGTTTTTACTGTTTTCCATCTTGGCATGCATAAACTTTCAGCCCTGGTTAGCTGTAAAGAGGGGCGTTCAGTAGTCCTTCAAAATATGTTGTATATAAGTTTTTGCCATAAAATTTATTTTAAGTTTCTGAACAGTTAGCTAGAAGCAGATGAAATGAACAATTCCTGCTCACCGCCATAATTTGTTAATTTTTAATGTGTTTACATACAAAGAGTTATGTTATGGATGCCGTGAATATTAATAGCTATCAAGAGGTTGCTTGATTAGGAATTTCCACAATAACAATTTTGTGGAACCACTAGACACCCTGTGTACTGGGAAGACAACTGCTCGTCATTCTGCTTAATCTTGATGATTTTTAAATACCTTACTACAAAACAATTAAACAAAGTGGCTCTTTATAAACATGTTTAAGTATTTATGTGTATTGTTGATCAAAATCTGCTTTCTTTAATTTATTAACAGAAAATCAAATATTATTTTGCTACAGCTAGAAAACATTTTATCATAAAGAGAAGCCATTTGGCATGTCTGGAAATATCAAAATATTTACTAATATTGAAACATTAGTGCAACTTTTTTTTAATTCCCCCTTTTTTTTAAGTAAAAAAAGAACTTTTAAAAGGTGCAAATGAAAAAAAGAAAAAAAAATATTACAAAGCGTAAATAATTTCGTTAGAGTATACCATGAAGACAGTAAGCCCGTAGGATATTGTTGAAAAATAGATCTCTTAAGATTTTGCGGAATCTGCTAATTTCACTTTCTTAAGTTGGACTATAATTTGTTATTTAGAAACAATTCTTCAGTGGTTAGGTACCCTCCACTTATTCTGCCCAAGGGGCTGAATACTTTTCATACCCCTCATGAGAGAGTTCAAAGGTTGATTCGACCTTTACAAGGGAAGGTGTGGTGTGAGGGTTATACTTTTGGCGGATACTTTCTTCCACATTTTTTATTTAGGAATTAGGAAATATTCAAGGTTACACCAAGCTGTTATATATATATATANTATATATATATATATATATATGTAGGGTGCACCCCTCAAACAAACTACCCCCCCCCTCAAAAAAAATTTAAAATATTCTGTTATTACATATACTTTCATCCGTTAATTTTTTTAAGATACATTTCTTCATTGTTAAAAAGATATTTTTAAAAAAGTACGAATTTACCACGAGACGGAATACCACGAGAAACTGTACTGATGGCATAGCTATTGACTTTGAAACACAAATAACTGCAAACAGTAGTTTCGTATACTAACGTGTTTGTACACGCTTAACATTGGTATTTATTGTGTTGATGTAGTTTTACAGTTGTGAGAAGTCAGTTTGTGTTGTACACCTGGAAAATGTAATATTATTTATATTTTATTAAATGAAATTTAAAAATATAGCTTAGATATCTGCCAAGTTTGTGCATGCTCAGTGTGCAAGAGAAAAGAATAAAAGATGACTCAGAATTCATTGAAAAAGTTATTAACAGATTTGGACAGCAAATAAGACGATTACAATTCTTGTTTTGTTAAACAATTTTTTAATTGTTATGTATCCATAATTACTTAATTATTTGTTTCTGAATAAAAATATTTTTAATAAAAATTTTTTATAACAAAATTGTTTTTCTGTATCTCTTTAATTGTTTAAAAAAAAAGCCAGGGGGGTGCAAGTGCACCCCGCTGCCGGCGCCCTTGTGTATATATGCATATATTGACTTGTTTAAATGAAATCGGGGGATATTCTTTTTCCTTGATATGTTTTTGGTTCAAGAAACTAACTTTTGGTCAAAAAAAATTTCAGCAGTAGCATACTAATTTCAAACTAAAAGACAGTTCTATGAGTTGTATGAATAAATTCTACAAATAAATAAATAAAATTATGTAAAATAAATAAAATAAAACAAATAAATAATAATAATATAACATAAAAAATAGGGAAAACTCACCTTGTATTTACAAGATTTTACATGACTAATTTAATCATTGTCCTACCGAAGTAATACACGTCAAAAGAATAATTATAATCAGAAGCTAATTCAAATAATTGTATGTATTCTGAAGTATAGAAACTATCATAACTCACGAATGTATTGGAAAAATAATTTCAATATTAGCATTTACCTAGGGGACGCAAAATATTTATGCTTATTATAATATTCTTAGTTAGATGTATCTAAATAAAGATATAGATAAATAATTAACCGCAAATGCGTCTATGATGTTTCGGAAATACGAACCCACTGCGGTGTTTCTCTTTCTCACCGAAATGGGCTACAGTGGTCCCCGTCTACTGTTGCGGGACGTATACGCGTCACGTTCCGCCGACTTTATACCTTTCCTTCTGATTTAGTTTGTATAAGAAAATGAAACATTCAATGTATAACAATTAGTTGCACGTACAACCCCCGGAAAAAAACAGGTCGAAAAATAATTTTGGATTTATAAGCCCTGACTATGAAGATTTTTAAAATGTACTCACAAGACTGTTTCCTTAGATGAAAAATAACCGATAAGTTACAGTAAACACGAACAATTATTTCTTACAAAAACGATCTAAATGTGAAATGATTTTACTATAAATTCTTTTCCTCTTTTCTGGGTTTCAAACAGCCGTTGCATTTAAGCACTTGCTTACCATTTTGTTTAAACTATCGGAGATGGCGACTAAAAATGTAAAAAGTGCTAAAAACGCAATTTATTTTTATTCATTTATTATCTTTTTAATGATTCAGTCGCAACTAGCCTCCACACGGTTTTTCATACCTGCCAACTTTCACTCTTTCCGAGAGTGGATTTTCAGAGTGATTGTAAAACAATAAACGAAACACAATCTGACTCAAAAATATAATTATAATTTGATCCCGTTGAAATTCGCTTGAGCATGGTTCGTTATGCTTTCATATATTTATTGTAATTATTTATATGTAGTGGTGGTCAAACTCATTTATAATTATCATTATAACTCAAAAAGTTAATTGGAATAACCTGAGTATTGCTACCACTTTAAATATGAAAATAAAATCTTCCGGAAAATCCGGAAGAGTTGGCAGGTGTGCAGAGATGCCAACTTGCTCCGGACACCAAATATATATTTTAGAGTGGTAGTTTATCAATTGTGATTTTTGATTTAATAAGTTCAATTTAGAAAATTTTTATGCACCATTATTTCTGAATAATTCGTAGGCTTATATAATTCACCACTTTATAGTAGGGGAGAGTGGGGTCAATTGTAACAGGGTACGATTGTAACAGAGCAAAAATTTTCAGTGTCGGGTTCTAGATTTGATTCCTAGGTGGCGCACAAGTTGTATTTAATAAATCTACATGTACACCCCTGATGGCAACCATTTTTATGTACTTTTGAAAGAGTTACATCACAAAAGATATTTTCACGCCACGCAAGTACTTTTTTTGGTATTAGAATATTATATTGTAACAAAGTAATTTTGTTTAAACAAATAAAAATTAGTAACCGAATATGTAAGTGGACACTTTAATTAACATTTCAATAAAAAAAAGATTAGTTTTGCTAATTAACTAGCATTGTTTTTAACAAATGAAGCTGAAATGGCGTCTTGGGGACAATTGTAACAATAAGTAAAGGGACGATTGTAACAGCTGAAAATAAATAATCTTATGTTTACAAACCATTACTTAACTCTTTAAGAACCACCAATAGTTTCCTATATCATTTATATTATGTTGCATGTGCATTATTTTATTTGTCACCTTTCACAGCATAAATTAAACATTTTAACCCCTTAAAGTTAAAAGTATAACCCTTTAGGTCTCTGCTCATTATTATTTTTACTCCTAAAATATCACTACTATTTTGATCGAAAAAAAATATATCACAACTATGATAATATGTATATTTAACTATGTTTTAGGTGAATTTATGAACTGTTACAATTGACCCCGTAAGTGGGGACAATTGTAACAAGTGCACGACTGTCAAAAATTGTTAATAACTAATATAATAACATTTAAAATAAGGTATTTATTTTTTTTTCTAGTAGAGGACAGTCTACTTTACTCGTCTGTCAATTAATACTAATAATATATTGGATTTTTTGTTGGTTGAAAATAGTTAAGTTAAAAATGTTACAATTGACCCCACTCTCCCCTACTTATGTCATGCTATACCTTTTAAAAAGCAAGACAAAATAGTCAATTATTTGAAAAATTTACTTTGTAGTTATTCACCGTTATTTTTTAATTATTTTGGCGTGTCCGGAGCAGTTGGCATCTCTGGGTATGGTTTTTTATAAGTAGTCCGATCAGACAACTGTGAAGAATATCCACTTTCTGAACGAGTCGCTTAATACGAAATTTAGTTAAAATAAGAAAGTGGTAGCAAATATATGACTAAAATTTTTTTTTATTTATGAATATTATTGGTTTGCCTTATTCACTTGTCAACCATTACAGATTCAATTCTCAAATATATATGATGAATTTCTCTCAATTACTTTTATAAAAGATTTTGGGTTCATGCGCACAACCGGTTCACTTTTTAAGCAGTCTGCGCGGACTACTTATAAAAGACCGTGTGGTGGCTTTTTGATGTAGGAGGTGATGAACTAGCACTATGACTTATAGTTCAAATTATTCTTATTTAAAACAAAAGCAAATGTTATATTTTCTTTCAGTAATAAACCGAAAAAAAATTCTGTAAAAAGTTGCTAATTTTAATCTTTTTTTAATAAAATTTGAAATTTCATTAGTCACCACTTTTTCCATTTTTAATCATCTTTGGCAACTCCGAAACTTGCACATAAGGAAGGAAGAAAACAGAACGCATATTTTTTTTAAAATCTTAGCGCTCCATAAGCATAGTTGCGAACTATTAAACTTTTTGCAAATTGTTTTGCTGAGTAACCTTCAGTTAAAGCTTAAAACTTTCACAATGTATGACATTTCGGTCAAATTTACTAACACGCTGTTTACTGGTCTTACGAAGAACTCAGGGCATTTGACTTCTTCATCAATTTATTAGGAATTTTTGATAATGGAGAGAATGTTATTAATGTGACTGGCATTTTACTTAAACTTTCGAATAATTTAAATGTATTGGTGAAAGAAAAATAAATTAAGTTAAATTTACAAAACAAAGACTCATACATATAACATAAATTTAACTACCAGAAATGTTTCCCACAAAGTCGGTATTCCTGTATGTGATGCTGTAAAGTGGTAGCAAAACTTCATAGCTTCAAAAGAGGTTTCTTCTCTAAAAAAATAATGTAAAACATTTTCGGTCACTACAATTATTCAAAAAACAATTGGAAATGTAAAAATGTACTGAATGAAAATTATTCAACTTTTAGTTATCGTTAAATCAGGGAAAATTCTATTTACTTTCATGATTTTGATGTAAATATTTTTGACCATCTACTGAAAGATCGGGTTTTCACTTAGACTACATAAGTTCCACTTCGAGATAACTCTTGTAAAGAAGCATTTTATATAAATTTGTGAAATATTTATAAGCAGTGCTGGTTAAAATAAACTGAAATGAAATTTCCCCCGAACCTAGAATCATATTATATAAAACTTTAAGTTTGCTAACACTAGAAAAATTTTTCTAGAAAAGCGAAGCAATTTGGCTTATTAGCCGGTTTGTGCCTAGCATTCTTTTAGTAAGACGGTACCTTTTTCAAAAAAAACAAAAAAAAAAAAAAAAAAAAAAAAAAAAAAAAAAGTAGGGTGTTGAACTATTTCGATTATAGATAGTTTTCGGGAGGGGTAAATTTAATCTTTTCTCCAATTTATTAAACAATAATTATTTTTTTAATTATCTAAATGCAGTTTTTTTTTACTTTTATAATTTAAAAAAAAAAAAAGTCTTGGTAGTTACGCCAACTTGCTCCGGACAGCAAATATATACATTTTAAAGTGGTAGTTTATCAATTGTGATCATTGGTTTAATAAATTAAATTTAGTAGATTTTATCCACCTCTATTTCTAAATAATTCGTCGGTTTATAAAATTCACCACTTTATAGTACTTAAGTCATGCTATACCTTTTAAAAAACAAGCAAAAATAGTCAAATATTTGCAAAATTTACTTAGTGATTATTTACCGTATTTTTTAATTATTTTGGCGTGTCCGGAGCAGTTGACATCTGCCCTTAATTAAAATTTATCTTACATGAAGGAGAAAATATCCCTAAGGGATAGATACTCTGATCAATACTGTATCAATCAATCTGCTCAGAAGTCTTAGCTTCCAAGAATACTTAACACTAGGTTTACGGGAAGCGTCATTTTGACGCATTTCGAATTTTATTAGCATAATCATAAAACCCGTTTGCATTCTTATTTTACCTCTTGTAATGACTTTTATCCATTGATCGAGGTAAATATATATTGAAGTCTATTTTCTTCAAAAGCGCTGAAATATTGAAATTCTCTTTGTGGTATAACTATATCTACGGATATGCTTCAATCTGACGGGATCGTAATTTAGACAAAATTTTGAGTAAACATGCAATCATCACATCAATAATAAATTGGAATGTACCGACAATACTTCGATCCGATATCGTTATCTCAAATGAAACAAGCGATAAACCACTGTTGCCGATACGCAATAATAGAAAGAACAAAGGCAGAATGTCAATTGATGTCAGATTTTGAAGGTTTCAGTTGCTTAGTTCGAGTATTGAAAAATAAAATACTAGAATATTTCATAAATATATATCTCATATATTCATTTTTCTTCTTATAGTATATAATGCCAACTGCTCCGGACAAGCCAAAATAATTAAAAAAACGGTAAATAATCACTAAGTAAATTTTGCAAAGATGAAGTGGTGAATAATATGAGCTTACGAATTATTTAGAAATAGTGGTGGATAAAAATCTACTAAATTGAATTTATTAAACTAAGAATCATAATTGATAAATTACCACTTTAAAATATATATTTGCTGTCCGGAGCAAGTTGGCATCTCTGTGAGTGCTGTTATATGTATTCGTTCATGCGTTAAATTGACGCGTGTTCGTAGAGATAAGTATATAAGATTCGTCCGTAAACCTAGTGTTAAAGTGGTAACCAAATAACATTTAAGGTAGCCTTAATTTATTTAATTTGCACGTATTTAAAGCTTTCACACGTACTGAAGGTGTTCAAAATATTCGTGAACATTTTAAAAGCTTCAGCACGAAAAATATAACAAAGTGGCTTTTTATATGAAGTTTTGAATTTATATGTAGTGGTGTTGAAAGTGAACTTAATTTAAATTTATAAGACAAAGAATCATGCTTTAAATAGGCTTGGAAGACTATCACCAGAAGAAATTTTCCCAATAAGCGTTAAAATCAGGTAAACCCTTATATGTATACTAACAAACAAACACTATGAGATCTTTAAGCTTAAGGATCATGTAATGGAATGAAAAATAAACTGGGAATTAAATATGCTCTACTTTTTTAAAATAGGTGTTTTTCATACATAGACCACTTTTAGTTGCCGGGTCTTAAGGGGTTACCAAGATTGTCAAACGATAATTCGAATCTCGTGCTTATTAGCTAACTCACATACAAATTAAATTATAACACGTCTTATCTTGCAGAGCTCCGTACCACTTCATAAACGCAATATTGATCAGCCGGGTTTTCATTTTCGGTAAATTTCCTCCCCTTTGCCTACCTGGGGGCCCCACCTCTTCTTTTCTTAAGAGGTAAACAACTTACCAAGCCCATTTAATAATATCTTTTTCACCAACTTCAAGCCGAAGAGGCATTCATTTTGAGGTAAATAGGAGGTACTGAAACCGATGCTAAACTGTTAGGATAAAAACATGTATTTATCTTTCAAAAAGTTGTGTTTAACAAAATTCCTTTGTTTCCGAAAATATTCTGGTTAAAGACTTTTCTTTTTCTTTAACTTTATTTGTTTGAGGGGAGAAGAAATAGAGGTGCGGTAATAACAGACCAACAAGAATTTTTTTCTTCTTCTGGGTTAGAAATTTTTTATTTTCGAATAATATTCGCAAGAAATATAATGAGAATGAATTAGATTATTGAATTTTGAAGTAACATTCCATTGATTTCGAATAATTTGGTTCAAAATCGAAAATACAACCAAAATTTTTTATGGTTGTATTTTCTTGTGATATCATTATATTTGTATTTTCATTATATTTCTTGTGAATATTATTCGAAATTTTTTTTTCGAATAATACTTACAAGAAATATAATGAGAATGAATTAGATTATTGAATTTTGAAGAATCATTCCACTGATTTCGAATAATTTGGTTCAAAATCGAAAATACAACCAAATTTTTTATGGTTGTATTTTCTAGTGATATCATTATATTTCATTATATTTGTATTTTCATTATATTTCTTGTGAATATTATTCGAATAATACTTACAAGAAATATAATGAGAATGAATTAAATTATTCTCATTATATGAATTTTGAAGTAACATTCCACTGATTTCGAATAATTTGGTTCAAAATCGAAAATGCAACCAAAATTTTTTATGAGCATTAGTTTTGAAAAAAAAAAAGTGTTTATAATTCCATCGTTTACAGGGTTGCCAACTACCACGTCTAATGCAGAATTTTTCATAAAGTGGTATACAAATAGAAACTAAAGCTTTCAGATTTTGTCAGATACTTGAAATACGAAAGTGCTGGAAAATAGTGGCGTTTTTTAATGAACTTTTGAATCATTTACGTGTCGTGGTTCTATAAAACTTTAAATTACATTTACAAAACAAAGCATAATATCTTAAAGCATAAACTTAGCTACCACTGGAAGAAATTTTACATTAAAGCGGAAAAAGTTGACAGTCCTGAAAAGCTTTCTCTTAAATAACTATTGAAGCGAGGTAGACGAATACGTATTTTACTTTTCGCCATCGTATAAAATACAAAAATAAAACCAGCTAGTTCTCCTTTTGTGTGCTGTGAATGACCGAAATTGGTGGTTGTTGATTTCCGCCGGTGAATGTTGACAGTCGCTTTGGTAAATGTCCGAAATATATACTGGGTCAAGTTAAGTGCCACTGTCCGGTATACCCTACATCAATGTTTTTTTTAAGGTCAAGTGCCACTGCTCAGTATGCATTTAACAGGTACTCCGAGCACTAATGTTTCTCTAATCTATCCTCAACAGATATTAAAATATCGAATAAATATAATAATATCAAATCGGATATAACAAATATTTCGGACATTCACCTACATCAAGACGAAAAAGAGCAAAAACTAGTACGAAAGGCATTAAATTTCTGTAACTCTACCTAGTTTTTTTCAACAATTATAGCATATATATAAAACTGCTACTTTCCCGAGAAAAAATAGACATTGCTAAATAGTGTGAAGAAAAGAATAGAATTCCACCTGAAAACAAGTTAAAACTGAAATGGTTTTACTACCAGCTTTTCCTCTTTTCCGTTTCGCTAACACCCATGGTATAAACGCCTAATTTTGTAGTTTATGCAAAACAGAAGAATAAAAAGAGTCAGATGCCCGCTGTGTGGGTACTTTTACTTACTTTATTTAACAAAAGCTGGGCACCTGGGCCGCGCAGAAGACCCATATCCCATTCATCGTGAAATTACAGACAAATTAAAAAAATATTAACAGTTTGTATGAGTCTTTGGGGTGACTGATATTGTAGAGCAAGCACCTTGCTTGTTCGCTGCGCGGGTAAGTACTTCGCAAAACCATATATCAAGTGAAGTCAAATAGTTTATGCAGGTAGAGCATATTACAATTAAAAAAAATATTAGCCACTTACAGGGTTTGGTTCTTAACAGTTTCGAGAACAGCTGTTGCAACCCGTTTAACAGCGACTAGTTTTTTGGGTCTAGTGGTTTGTAACATATTTTCAATTAGTGTAGCCAAACTGGCTGTACTGCTTTGAAAATGATTAAAAGCTTTTTCAGAATTAGTCGAAATTCTTTTGGGATTAATTTTCTGTCACTTTGTAAAACCTTTCGCTGAAGAAAACGTGTAAAAATTAAGAATCTAGCTCAACGTTAAATTTTTCCCTTATTAGAGTTATGAATATTTATTATTGAAATACCACAGTGACATAATAGGCAGTGAGAAAGAGTAAGAGAATATGTTCGTGACCAAGCTGTTCATCTAAATCTCCCAATAGTTACATAAAATTTTGTTTTATTTTATTTAGATGTTCAGAGAATATTAATTTATAAATTGAATAAAATTGAAAACTTGTTCGAGTATCACTAAACGACGTTATCCTCTTTAAAAAAAGAAAAAAAAAAGGAATAATTAAATATTTTGAAAAAGGAACCGAGCGAGAGAGTCAATTTTTTATTTAACTCTTTCGAAGGCCGTGGGAAGTATACTTACCATCACTTTTTTACCACTTTTAATTTAGGTTTCCATTTGTTAATAACTACAGCTTTCTTGAAGTGCGTTTTAATAAAATTGGTAGCCATTTGTTAGTTTAAGGAAACGTATAAAAGTTATAAAATACACAATTTCTTTTGAAGTTTGTAGCATTTATAAAATTAATTTTATATATAAAGAAAAATAATAAAATTTTTTTTCTTCTTATATATATTAATTACTATTCTTAAAACAATTTCAATTCCAAAAATACTTTAATTTACCTTTACTAGAAATAAATGGCCGATTAAAGGATTAAGAAAATACAGTTTCACAATACAACTCTTTATTATTTAAAATTACGTTTACGTAAATTTTGAATGCTGCGTAATGTTACGTAAACGTGAATTTTGCTACTACTGTTTAAATTTGTTGCGGACCATACAAACCTTGTTATAATTTCAAACTATTTGAAACTATTACAGGGTTTGTATAGTCCTTAACAAACTTAAAAGGTGACAGCAAAATTTTAAAAAGTAAAATGTACTTTAATTAGTTTGTATTTACCACTATGCTTAATATATCCAAAAAATATATCTTGTCGCAAAATGTGAAGAATGTAAAAGAAAGCTAATACGAAATATTTTTTAAGCTCTTTATTTGGCTATTGGCATCTCTTTTTAAAATTTTCTAAAGACAATACAAACCTGTAATAAGATGTGTTAGGAAATATTTTGCTCATGTTTTGCAAAGCGGTAAAATTCACATTTTTAACATCGGTTAATTTTCAAGAAAACGGTCATAAAAGTGCCTATTTTTTTGGCTTTTGTTTTTGTATTACGTATTTGATTAGTGCTGCAACTAATTTAAAATAAACTATCTGCAATTACCTAAAATATATTCTGGTACTGCCATCAGGTGTGTAAAATGAGAAATAAAATGTTTTCCGGGCAAAAGAAATGAATTAGTTTTATTCTTATTGGCACGTTACTAGTGAACACTCCAGATCGTCAATATCACGGGAGCGAGAAACAGCGGGCGAGTTCTCACCCCGTCATTTTCACGGGAGCGAGAAGAAAGGGGTTAATAAGGCTAGTGGACACATCTTGAAACTGCTTTAAACCGAAATGCATTTGGAAGGAAAAAAATTTCACTTTTAACATAGTCTCGAAACTAAAATTATTCTTTTTTCAACTTGTCTAATAAATATTATGACAAATCTCCTAAATCTTACAACATGCACTTTTTTTGATCGCTCAAATGGCCGGGAAAAAACTCATGGTTTTCAAACACCTCACGGTAAGTAAACTTTCTGCCCAAATCCAATGCCATGATAGGCAAGACTTCTTGCCAGTGAAAAATCGAACGAATTTTCTAATATCTAGACTCTGCCTTGTAGTGGTCAGGGAGCTGACCTGACGTCAGAAAGGTCCTAGGTTCAAATCCCGGACAAGACATGGATGTTTTTTCGCTCTCTGTACATAACTGTGGGAGCAACGTTGGCCCGTTTAATATGGTGCCCCTGAAAGAATGACCAACAAATCTGCCCAACTATTACCTGAATGACGAATGTCAATCGGTTCGGCATTGAAAAAAAAAAAAAATATCTAGACTCTAGATATCTAAATTAGTTTTAATATCGCTACAGTAATAGAGACGCTATTAATCTATACAACTAGATTATTTTATTCATATTACCTCAACTTTTGCTCAAGCATACAACATACTTCATTGCTCTCTTACAGTTTTAAAGCGCATATTATTTTGCAATAAAATTCTGTGGTAACTAAATAATAATTCTTATTGAACAATATTTAAAAAAATGTTTCTTTGACATTTTAAACAATTTCTCAACTTTCTCCACTTTGTTAAGAGAGTAAAGTACGTTTTATACAAAGCAGAATTTCTCCCTTCTAAAAGAGTCAGGAAACCAAAATCCATTTTTTAACACGTCTGATAAATATTTAGACAAGTCGCCTGAATCTTACAACATACACCTTTTCTGATAGATCAAATGGCCGTGAAAAAAACGCGTGGCTATCATTTTCAAACACTCCATGGTAAGAAAACTTACTGCATAAATCCAATGTCATGAAAGGCGGAACTTTTTACAATTGAAAAATCGAACGAATATCCTTACTTTTAGATTTATGATATCTCCATTAGTGTTATTTGCTACATAATGCCCCAACATTTATAACCCGGGTTAAAAAAAATATTATTCCTCCCTTATATTTCTCCCCTTACCATCATATAAAAATATCCCTGACTGTATTGTTGTTTGTTATAAAGAAAGGCCAGGCCTACAGAAGGGAGGGAAAAAAGGCAAAAGCCTGAAAAATAGCGGAAAGATTTCCAGTCTATTGAAAGGTACAGGGCGCGCGTTTGTGTTTAATAATAAAAGATCCTATACAAACAAAATATCAGTTATGGATCTATTTAAGAGAGCTGCCATTGGGATTTTTATGATGAATCGAAATTCGTTGAACAGTGTTGCAAACTCTGTTTAGTTTTTCTTTCTGTTTGGTTAGATGTTTTTTAAAATGTAAGTACATCGATCAGTAGAATGCTTCAGTTTGCTTAAGTAAACCATTATTGCTCCTAGAAGCGTAAAAAGATGTATTTATGAAGAGTAATGTCTATGAAATGATAAAATGGGTTTTTATGATAGCTTTTTTTTAAAATCTGAGAATTCCTTATGCACTTAAAATTGTTTTTAGGTGGATGATACGTCCCCCCCCCCAAAAAAAAAATAAACATAATTTTCAATTTATGAACTAAACACTACAGTTGAACTACACTATAGTCTGGGAAACCATAGGCCCACTATAACAACACCTCCTATAACAGAAAGCCTCCACACGGTTTTTTTTATAGGTAGTCCGAGTAGACCATTGTGAAGGATATCCACTGTCCGAACGAGTTACTTAATACAAAATCTAGTTAAAATAAGAGAGCGGTAGCAAATATATGACTAAAATTTTTTTTTATTTCTAAATATTATTGGTTTGTCTTATTCACTTGTCAACCACTACAGATTCAATTCTCAAATATATATGATGAATTTCTCTCAATTACTTTTATAAAAGGTTTTGGGTTCATGCGCACAACTGGTTCACTTTTTAAATAGTCTGCGCGGACTACTTATAAAAGACCGTGTGGAGGCTATAAACGGTGGTTCACTGTAAGGCTAGTATACTATCAGAGCTGACCTATCAAGCAATATTGGAGCAAACAAGTTCGCAAGTTAACGTTATTTTAGTATTCGTTATGTTATTACAGAGATGCCAAATGCTGCGGACACGCCAAAATAATTTAAAAAGCGGTAAATAACTACATAGTGAATTTTGCAAAAAGTTGACAACATTTGCTTGATTTTAATAATGTAGAAAGTGGTGAATTATATAAGCCTACGCATTGTTTAAAAATAGTGGTGGATTAAAATCTATTAAATCGAACTTATTAAATCAAGAATTACAATTAATAAACTACCACTTGAAAATATTTATTCGCTGTACTTATGTTAGCTCTTTGCTCCAACAATTTGCATACCATAATGTTGCAAAATCAAAATGTTTTCACACAATGTTTTTAATTCATGATGTATGGGATAGGGCAGCTGTGCGGCCCAGGTACAGAATTTTTTGTTAATAAATGAAATGAAATGAAACAATAAATGATAAGTCGGCCTGTTTAATTCTGGGGCTCTAGTTCACTGTATCCAAAATCTATTAAATATTTTTTTTAATCATATTGCAGTAGCACATAATTTGCTTTATAAGTTATTAACTATAAATGTGTGGAGTATCTCTACAACAAAGTGTCCTTACATCGAATTTCTTCCTATAACGAAATTTATAACGGAACGTTAAGTAAAATTCACAATATTCTCCATATGATGAAGTGATTATCTCTTTATAACGAATTTTTTCAAACATTTATCTTTTCAATTTTTATCAGTTTTCAGTTGTTTATTGCCCGGAATTTTTGAAGAAGGTTGATTCCCTCTCCTGTGGTGCCTGTATTTTAAACCACTTGCGTTATTCATTTCAGCGAAATGACTCATTTTTTAAACACTCCTTCGCAATGCGTTTATTTTGTAATTAAAAGCCTTAATTATGCACTTTTAAATTAATTTTACATTTATTTATTTATATTTTACATTTATTACTTTTATTTAAGTACCCGCAAAAAGCAAATCATCTGAGTCCACGATAAACGAGCTACGAATTTCTCAGCCGTTCACTCAATGTTTATATATATGATAAAGGAGAATAAATAATGCTTCTCAGTATTAAATAAAAAAAAATTCAAAATAAAAATTTATATTTTTAAAAACCACGTTTTTGTAGTGGAGAATAATAATTTAAAAAAATTTTGAAAAACGACAAACGTGGGGAGCATGAAATACATAACAGTAATTTTATATTAGTGTGTGTATGTGTGCTCTTGAGAATATGTGTATGTATATTTGTAATTGCATCTGAATGTGGATGTGGAATATGTTTGTGTATATGCATATGTATGCGTATATGAGCATGTATGTGGATGTATATGTGGCTGTGCATGTGTATGAGTAAGAAAATGTGTATATGTATGTGTATATGTACTGTTATGTATTTCATGCGCCCCACGTTTTTCGTTTTTCAATTTTTTT
>NC_092212.1:29305228-29309188 GCF_043381705.1 Parasteatoda tepidariorum | reverse complement strand
TAAATTCGAGAACCTTTAAATTTAATTAGCCACAATAAAGAAGGAACGTTGCAATGCTACACGCTACATTAACGACGAAGTAAATGAATGACTGTTCATATAGAAATCGCAGGTATTAGTCTCATACAACAACGCCTCCTATAGTTCCTTGCGATCGCGAATACCTTTACGACTTTCATTAGTTTTATGCTGATGACAACCAAAACAATCTGGAAATGAATGAGGAAAAACTGGATCCCACCACGTGATTTTTCAGCCAATAAAAATACTTCGACAATAGAAATCTTTTCACTTGGCATGTAATACTAATTTGAAATAATGGAATCAACAACAAAAGACAATCTCGAAAATATTTTTTTTTTTAAATTTTAATTTTATTTTACTTTGTATGTTTTTTTTCTCTTCATTTTCATGCATTGTCATCCAATTCTGAACTATGTGCCAAATTTGAAGTTTGTAGCTAGTCGGGAAGTTAGTTTAAAATCGATTACAAAATTCCACCCGGACAGACATACACGAAGGCAAGTTTATATAAACGTGGTAATAATAATAAATAAAAAATAACTCAACTCTGGTCAGGCCTGAAAGCAAGACGGAAAAGAGAAAACACTGATAGCAGAACTATTTCAATAATAGATAAATTTCGGGAGTAAAAAAAACTATTCTTAACAATAAGCAATTCATTGTTATTATTTTTTTCTCGGGACTGAAGCAATTCAATTCATGTATTATATCCATTAAAAAAATTCAGAAGTTGTGAATATTTTATTATTCCCGACAGAAAGCTAAAATCGAAATTTATTTGTTACTCTTTTTCGTGTTGTTATATATATACCTGCCAACTCTTTCGGATTTTCCGAAAGATTTTATTTTCATATTTAAAGTGGTAGTAAATATATACCATTTTTTCTTTTATAAACTTAATTTTTAAATGATTTTGATCACCACTATTCTATCAAAAATTAGGCACATATATTAATATGCGGTATGATCATGGTTGTCAACTTAAGTTTTTTCAAATGCAACGTATTTGTTTGCTTAAAATTGAAGTTTTAATTCCATTTTAATACCACTGGGAAAAATGATAATGGAAGGGATTAATAGTTGGCAGGTATGAATATGCGGATTTTCAGCCCTGACTCTACTGTAGCTAGTAATACAAACTCAGTTTGATTCCAACTCATAGATAAGCTAGTTTCTCTACCCCTAAGAGAAAATTATACGGATACAAGTGGCAACGATAATTCAATTTAGCTTCAATTTATAGATAAACTCAGTGGTAAGCAAGGTAGCACGCGAAAAGAAAATTTATACTGATGTAAACAGGGCTGAAAGCCTATATATAGCTGGACGGAAACGAGCAAAAACTGGTACGAAAGGCATTTCATTGTAGCATTTTTTTCAAGAAACATTACATTTCTGTAACTACCGTAATTTTTATACAATTTTAGCATATATAAAAAACAGCTTCTTTCATTACAGAAAAGGAGATATAGCTGTTGTTTAACTCCTCCCGAAAACATGTTAAAACTGAAATGGGTTTACTACCAGCTTTTCCTCTTTTCCGTCTCGCTTTCACCCATGGACTAGCCGGGTGTTCCATAGTTTCTCCAAAATTTATAGTGGTATATAAATTTCTGGCATAAAATGCATTTCATGTTTTTATAAAATTTTTTTAAAATACATATGATTGTCATAATGATTCGATAACTCAAACCCACATGAAAAATTATTTTATGTGAAGGGTGAAAATTTAAAAATTTATGATGACTGGAAATTTCTAACATGTTGATTGTATCGAAAAAATATTGTGTTATGTTGTGATTAGAAACTTGATTTCGGTTATGAGATTGCCTCTCAGCTAAGGAATTAATCCTACTACAAGGTGCTAAATGACTTCATAAGGTGTTTACCACAATCTTATAACTATAAGATAATTACGCATCCGTTGTTCCATTATGCATCCGATGATGTAAAATTAAAAAGTATGAATCAGTAATCCTTATTACATGGCTTAGCTTCTAGCTTTCGAAGAACGTGCTCTCGATTTTCATTGGCTGTGGGCCTAGTTGATGCGGATAAAATTCTGCTTGTTTATCCGTATTATGTGAAAACAGTCAGTAAACTATTTTTCTCATAGTTAACAACTTGAATACCAATTTTTATATGGCAGTTTTGGTGGAATATGGTAAAATAAAAATTTATAAATAGTTTTTTTTTTTTTACCATTTTTTTTCTGAGAAATGTTTAACAATGTAGATTTCGATTGAAACTTCGTTCAGTAGAGATTGCCAAATGCCGACTGCTTCCTTTATCCATATAGGTTGTATAATTTAATATACTAGTGGGCTGCGCCCCCTGCTCGCTGACGCTCGCCAACCCCCGAAAATTGCTACGCAATCTTATATGGTTCGCTTCGCAAACCAAGCTCACTTTTCTTGCTACTAACTTAGGTACATTGTAAATCCACAAAATTCTAAGAATTCAAAACAATCATTCAAATCCATATAACAACTTTAAAAAAAAAAAAAATTACGTCTTTTTAGTAAATGCTATGTCATTAAAATAAATTTGAATTCAAATAAAGACTTATTGACTGAGACTCATTTTTCAATGAATAACTAATAACAATAATAAAACAAATAAAGTCGTGATATAAATCAAAATTCGTCAAATGAATTCGTTGTTGTTGTTAATTTACGTCGCACTAGAGCTGCAAAATGGGCTATTGGCGACGGTCTGGGAAACACCCCGGAGGATGATCCGAAGACATGCCATCATAATTTTGATCCTCTGCAGAGAGGATGGCATCCCCGTTTCGGTAGCCTGACGACCTGCGCGTGAAGTCGAGCACTTTACGGTAGCACAGTTTAACGAGGACCAATACCGCACACCCTCGGTCTCTACGCAGACTGATCCAATTGGTCACATACCCGCACACTGACCGCAGCCAGTGATGCTTGACTTCGGTGATCTGCTGGGAACCGTGTCTTAACGATCAGTCCACTGCGGGACAAATAAATTCGTAATATATAAATTTATGACAAAAAGCGCTTTCGACAAAATACTGAAATAGAGATCTATCGACAAAGACTACTCACTTCTGCCTGGCTCAATAGTATGAGATTCCCGCAGCTGAATTGTTATTTCAGTTTCCGTTTTTAAAAGCGCTATATGTTAAGCCATCTCAGCTAGATTTGGCATTTGATATTTTTAGCGGCAATCATTGGTCGATTTTCTAGCGTTGCCATTCGGAGAGTTGTAATGAGGCTTTTTTTGTCACTGTGTAAGATATATATATATATAGATATAAGAAAAATGGTGAATTATATAATTCGCTGAATTATTCGCTGTCCTTAGCAAGTTGGCATCTTTGTGCATATAAGTAAAATTATTTTTGTGTGTTCTATATTCCATTAATTTTTTTAAACCATTTTAGTAACGATAATAATATAAAAATATTAAAAATTTACTCGAATTATGTGTTTCTAATAATCCTGGCTGCGTCGGTCATCGATGACCCCCGTGGAGCTACGAACAACCTAAGTACTCCCTTGGCATTCAACGTGTTAAGCCTCAACACGATTTTTTAAAGGTAGTCCGATCAGATCACTATGAAGGACATCCACTTTCCGAACGAGTTATCTAATACAAAATCTTGTTAAAATAAGAAAGTGGTAGCAAATATATGACTAAAAATTTGTTTTATTTATGAATATTATTGGTTTACCTTATTCACTTGTCAACCACTACAGATTCAATTCTCAAATATATATGATACATTTCACTCAATTATTTTTATAAAAGGTTTTGGGTTCATGCGCAGAACTTGTTCACTTTTTAAATAGTCTGCGCGGTCTAGTTATAAAAGACCGTGTGGAGGCTTTTTGATGTAGGAGGTGATGGTTAAGCAAACTTTTGATACAGCATTTTTTTTAAAAAGAATTTACCACTTAGTTC
>NC_092212.1:29279622-29301920 GCF_043381705.1 Parasteatoda tepidariorum | reverse complement strand
TTTTTTAGTTTTTTTCCGGGAATAATAAAAATCCATAACTACCAATTGTTTTTAACGGATGCAATTTTTATATTGAATTGCTTCTTCGCCGTGATAAATTTCCTTACAGTGAATTGTTATTGTTGAGAATAGATTAACTCCTCCCGAATATTATCTAATATTGAAATAGATCTTCAACCAGTATTTTCTATTTTCCTTCCCGCTTTCAGGCGTAACCTCCGGCTTGAACGTGCTAAAGAAAAAACAAATTGCAGTTTTATTCTTCACTTTTTAGCATTGTCTGTCACAAGTGTCAGGATAAAAGTTTTCAACCAGGATAAAAACAAAAACTGGTAATCAAATTAATTCTTTAGTTTATTTGTAGTTGGGATTATAATAGTATGATTTATTTAATTCACCAGTAGTTATATTAAAATAAAAGTTAGATGAATTTATCTAAATTTTGAATGATCTTTGATACGATCCATACTTCGAATCTTTAGAATATATCAACCGCATAGGCATGATATTATAAGTCAAGGGAGCTGTCAGAGAGAAGCAAGACTCACGTTAAAAATCGAGAGCCCCTGAATTAGACAGGCCGACATAAGCACAGCGAATAAATATTTTCAAGTGGTAGTTTATTAATTGTAATTATTGGTTTAATAAGTTCGATTTAGTAGATTTTAATCCACCACTATTTCTAAACAATGCGTAGGCTTATAGAATTCACCAATTTATAGTACTTATAACATGCTTTACATTTTTAAAAGCAAGCAAATATTGTCAACTATTTTTGCAAAATTTACTTTGTAGTTATTTACCGTTTTTTAAATTATTTTGGCGTGTCCGCAGCAGTTGGCATCTCTGTAATAACATAACGAATACTAAAATAACTTTAACTTGCGAACTTGTTTGCTCCAATATTGCTTGATAGGTCAACTCTGATAGTATAGGAGCCTTAGTTTAACCCTTTCGCGCCGACCGTCACTAATACGTGCCAGCATAAAGCCGAATCAATCAGGGCAAAAAGATAAAACTGATAAAGTAATTCCTTAACAGTTTATTTGTGGGAGGGGCTATAATTGTTTGATTTATTTAATTCACCATTACTTAGTTCAATCAAAATAGAATTATTCAGTTATACTTTGAATTAACATTCATTATAGATATGATTAAGCTAACAATAATTAAAGTAAAAGTAAAGTATGTCAAAGTAGCATTGCCTACATTTAAGTTACCTTTTTTTATTTATTTATAACCTGATTCTGTTACTATTAACTAACTAATTAAGTTATATCAGAGTACCTATCCAGGAATGGATATCCGCTCTTTCATCTAAATTGAAAAATATGTCGTGGAAGGGATTAAGTTAAATCTCATTTTATCCTCTGTTATCATCATTATTAATATTTATCTGGGCTCCTTTTTCCCATTTGTCTTGAATTGTTAACTTCAGGGTGGTTCTTACTGATAACAGGGATGCCATAGTAAAATTCCTTGAAGAAGGAGAATTACGTCTACTTTTTAATAGAGTAACCAGCAGATGGATGCTTTAACGTTGCATTTTAGATGATACTTACAATTTTTGATATTTAGTGGTGTGAAAATTACTTATAATGAAAAATACTTAACTAAAAGTAACTTAAATTTCGCTACCACTAGAAATTATTTTTTTACAAAGCGGAGCAAGTTGGCATCTCTGTAGTACTTGAAATGCAATTAGATTTTAGCTCTGTTAGTAATACATTTTGTATATATGTAAAAAGTATCTTAATGAAAAAAGTGGTACAACATTTAATCCTTTTTTGAAAATAAAACTTCTTTTTATTTTGCAATTTGATGTTTATTATTGCTCGCTACATTTCTTTAAAATATCTCATATGAATTGTATAAAATCTAAGTAGATATTTATATTATTATCATACTATAATTCTTCTAAAATGTAAAATTTAAGAATAATTAAGTCACCAGTTTTTAGCTCATAAAAAAAAGTTGCATAAAATATTTGTACGCGTGGGGTATAATGCTGCGAATTTAAATAACATAATAACTAAGATTCTGATCATTAGTTTAATCAAACTAAGTTAGTTTCTACATCTGTTTTCAAAAATCGTAGTTGCGTAAAAAAAATTATATTTTATTCTTTTGTGTGTACTTATTAGATGTTAAATTAAGCCAACAAAAATCCTTTCTTTTATGTGCACCCTATAGAGGGCGGAGCAGTAAGGGGCACAATAAATGTTATAAGGGCATTTATTTTATACCCTCACCTGCATCTAGGAGGGAAAAAAAGAAAAGGGGGCACCCTATAGTGAGAGAGGGGGTCTGCAGAGGGTGACAAATCAGATTGGGTGACAGGTATTGAGCTCCAACTCTACGGGAGGTCGTAGAGGGTCGACAGTAGTTTACTAAAAACATCATAGCTGGATGCGTCGAAAACTTTACGCCAAACTAACTTTCTATGCCGATATTTCAGCTATAGTAATCGAACTAGAAAAAGTGTTAGAATAAGGGATGTGGGTGTAGTTTGACACCCCCCGTCGTGAGGGTGTATATTTCATTAGGTCTTGCGTTATTCTTTGGATGCTTATGCTTTTTTTTTTCTGAATTATATTTCTGATTTGTTTTCCTTAATTTAGTACTGTCATATCAGCTATAATTATGTAAGTAAAAAAAAAGTTGTAACTAATTACCAAAGAGAATTTTAAATTTTACACAGCGAATATCTCATAAAAATATAAAGACTATCCCGAAATTTCGCGCAAAATTTGAATTTTGCTTCACTTGTGCAATGAAAGGTTGCCAAACAATAAATCAGTTATTTAAATTGGAGTACTACATAAAGTTTTATGCACATTTTAATTTTTTTTTATACATATATACAGGGTGATTCTGAAAAGATGGCAAAATTTTAGGAAGTGATAGTACACACCCAAGCAAACAATTTTTATCAAACAGTGCATGGTCGAAAACAAAACGCAAAACCGCTAGAGGGCGTCAAAGTTTATGTTCTTACATGAGGCAAAAACACACAAAGAACGATGAAGTTAAGTTATAAAAGCAAATTTAATGGCATGTGATTACAATAAGTGTTCAAAACAGTGGCCGGCAGCGGCTATGCACGCAGTACATCGGTGAAGAAAAGATAGGGCATATCAAGAACTTTCCCTGCAACAGCCGAAAGCTTGGCGACAAGTAATGCAGCACAGTAACTCGCAACAGGAATGGAGCTTTCACGTTTGCATCAAACAACTTTCCAAATGCGCCAGCACCTTTGCGTTTCGTTTTCGCCCATGCGTTCTTTGATAAAAATTGTTTGCTTGGGTGTGTACTATCACCTCCTAAAATTTTGCCCATCTTTTTAGAATCACTCTGTATAACAGGTGACGAATAACAGAATGAATTCTGAGTTTACGACTATCAATGCTCGATTCTGCAGCCTTTTTTATTATGATCCTAACCCAGAACACAAGTTATCTCTTCGATTAAGCATTGGAACAAATAAGCCTTCCCAGTAGACAAAATTGAAGGAACTAACCCGTTATTTTGCGTTACATGGAAAGGAAAACGACTAAAATTATCCACGGATAGCCTGACGGCAAGGGGATTCTAACCCATGAACCGTCTACCACTGTGGATATTTTACGTCAGCATTGCGGTCGGTGGGAGCTGGCAGCAGAATTCAGATCAACCAGATGGAATTCGAACTTTTGCACCTCATTAAAAGGCGAACGTTCTATTCCCCAAGCCACAGCAGCTCGCATTTTCATAGTTTTATTTCATTTTATAACCATCGATAAGCAGTCTACCCAATTTTTTGAGTTTACAACTGCAAATGTTCAACTCCGTTGCCTTGTAATTTTGAATCCTATCAGAAGACAAGAGAACTTCTGGATGAAGTTCTGGGAGAAATGTGCTTTCGTGGAGGACTTTTTTATTGAATTAGACCGCACTAGTATTACATGGAGAGGAAAAACCACAAAAACCTCCCATGGTTAGTCTGGCGGCAAGTGGACTCTAACACATGATCCGTCTACCACTGAAGATATTTTACGTCAGCACTTTGGTCGGTGCGAAATTTGCATCAACCATCTATTGTCTGGATTCGAATCCGGGTCACCTGATTGGGCATCACCTCCTACATCAAAAAGCCTCCACACGGTCTTTTATAACCAGTTGTGCGCATGAACCCAAAACCTTTTATAAAAGTAATTGAAAAAAATTCATCATATATATTTGAGAATTGAATCTGTAGTGGTTGGCAAGTAGATAAGACAAACCAATAATATTCATAAATAAAACAAATTTTTAGTCATATATTTGCTACCACTTTCTTATTTCAACTAGATTTTATATTAAGTGATTCGTTCGGATTAACTATGTGCTTTACGGCAGCTTGATCGCTTACCTTTCAACTCTTCCGGATTTTCCGGAAGATTTTATTTTTATAATTAAAGTGGTAGTAATACTCAGGTTATTTCAATTAACTTTTCGAATTATAATGATAATTATAAATGAGTTTGACCACCACTACATATAAATAATTACAATAAATATTTCAACGCATAATAATCCTTGCGCAAGCGAATTTCGACGGGATCAAAATATAAATATATTTTTGAGTCAGATTGTTTTTCGTTTATTGTTTTACAACCACTCTGAAAATCCTTTCTCGGAAAGAGTGAAAGTTGGCAGGTATGTGATTGGACTGCCGATAAAAAATAGTGTGGAGGTTTTCAGTTATACGAGGCGTTGGATTGGGACGCGAGCTCTCTATTGCCAGAGCCATTGCAACTCTCATTTTCAGAGTTGAGTAATGTTTACTAAGGTCGCTTTTGAACACCTTATTATTATTGATTCGTTTACTGGTTTTGTTCAGAAATGTCCGCCCAGATCATGTGATTTAATGATGTAGGACCTTTCTTACTATTTTGTTAGAAATCTTATGCTTTACTACCAAGTAAGTAAACAAACACGTCCTGAAGGATAAAATTGAGCACTGTATCTAAGAAATACAGCCACCTTCAAGCAAAATATTTCTGAAAAATATCTGCGAAAGCTCGAAGTATTGTCATCTGTTGTTAATTTTAATTCTATAAAATAAATACACTGTTTCTAAATTCGTTAAAATGCTAATTATATCCGTGTCAGTATTGTAGAAAACTACCTGGTAAATGTCTTTCTATATGAGAATAACTGTCCTTTGATATTCCGATGCAAACACCTCTAATTTTTAAAAATTCCTTTTTGCCAGGAAGACAATGAGTTATTAAACTAAGGTATTTAAATTCTAAAAAGTTATTAATTTTAACATGGCGAGTTCAGCTGTGTTCTAATACCAAAATTGAAAGTAGAAGGGATAATTTATTGAAGTTTCTCTTATTACACTTATAAAGTAATGCCAGTATTATAAATTTTAGTGAAAGTTTATGCTAAACAAATAATTGCATAAAATAAAACTGGCATTAAAGTTTTATTACGAAATATATTGAAATCAGTTAAATATAATGAGTCTATTGGTTTAAAAATAAAAAATAAATTATTTGTACTGGCTTTAAATTAAAAAATTGGGAGTGGGAGAGCGACCTATTTCAATAATTTTTCAATTTTTTAAAAAATTTATTAATTTTTTTAAAACACCAAAAGGAACGTTTTTTATTTTACAAAAAATTAATAATTTTTGATAGTTTACCAATAATTTAACGAAATGATTTAATTTTTAGCGTTTTTACGTAACAAAATTAATTATTTAAAAATCATCTAATGATTTTTTAAAAAATTACTTCAACTGTTACTTAATAATTTCAGCATTAGCTTATAATAGTGATTGTCTATTTAGAGTAATTTATCCTTGGTAAACTTTTTCAAATTTTAATTATTTTCTATTAACATAACATAATAATTTTCGAAACATAATCTTTACTTTTTGTTACCAGTCGAAATTTTTAGTATTATTTTAACTTATTTTGTACTATAATTTAGGCTCCAGTTAGACTGAAACTTTAAATATATACCTTGATTTGTTCCAAGTATTATTTTCTCTGTACAGTTTGATAGAATACTCATGGTTAAAATTTTTAACTGATAAGTAACAATTTGTATGAAATATCCTTTTTTCACTACTGATGAATTTCAAATCTAGCGTACGAATTTTCAGTATGTTTCAATAGAAAAAGTTGTAAACTATTTTATTTGATTATTAAATAACTTTTGAAATCCTAGCTTTGGACTTGGAAGAATGGTTGCACTAAATGCATAAAAATATTTTAAAAAAATGTCTCATTATTGCACACAGTAAAAATGCTATTCTTTTAGAGTTTAACGGAGAATTAATCATTTCAAGAAATTACACTGTAATACATAATGTAATAAATGTAATACATAAATAAAGTACAATTTGGTGGGTCTGATTTTTTCAAAATCTTTCGGGTAATAGTTAAAAACGATCAAAATTTGTAAAAACGTTTTTACGTTTTTGGCACTATTGGTAAAGCGATCATATCACTAATTACAAGCCTAGACTAATTTTATTTATATTACTCTTTTCTTAAAAATATATTTTGTAACAATTACAATTGTTTTATATTTTGTACTATTTATCAATCACGGCTATATGTTTGAAAATTAAAATGAAATTTCCTAACATTTACTTAAAGTAAATATTAAAAACCTCAGTGACCAAAAGTCTAAAAACCCTGTACACTAAAAAAAAAAAAAAAAAAAAAAAAAAAAAAAAAAAAAAAAAAAGAATGATTATTGTTAAAAAATACACTTAGAAACTGAAAATTTTTTTTTGTATTTTTTATATTAACATCCCTTGAAATAGAATTAAACAACAATCTTAACCTTGACAGGAAGTGGTTATAAATCAGAAATTCCGCCATGGCTTTTTTTTCTTTTACTTTAAGAAAATAAAACATCAAAATTCGGATGGGTCATGGTTTCATAATATGGACTGAATACATTACAGAATCTATCATGTTCCATGAAAATTGCCCATATAATAGCTATTATTATTGACGCCTTTGTAAGATACAGAAAATTACTATTAAAATTAAAAACATTTGTAAAATTTTCTCTGCATATTTCTTTTAAAGTTTTAATTTTAATAAAAATATTCTAAAAAAATAAATAAAAGAAAACCCCACGTACCCTTTTTAAAATTTGTTTAACACTTCACCTGTGTCACTTAAAGTTTAAATCATGAGCTCCCGATTTGAAGCAGCCTTATTCAGAGCTCAACCATCACCTCCTACATCAGAAAGCCTCCACGCGGTTTCTTATAGGTAGTCTGCGCAGTAGTGCGCATGAACCCAAATTTTATTGTAAAAAAGTGACTGAGAGAAATTTACCATATATATTTGAGAATTGAATCTGTAGTGGTAGACGAGTAAATAAAACAAACCAATCATATTCATAAATTAAACAAATTTTTAGACATATATTTGCTACCACTTTCTTATTTTTACTAGATTTTCTATTAAATGGCTCTTTCATAAACTGGTTTACTTTCATAGTCTTATCGGACTACCTACAAAAAACCGTGTGGAGGCTATCAATTGTAGGACTACCTACAAAAAACCGTGTGGAGGGAGGCTATCAATTGTAGAGGCTATCAATCCTATAACTGAAAGCCTCTACACGGTTTCTTATAGGTAGTCAGATCAGAATTGTGTTCTAAATATAAGTTATATCTGGATCAGGAAACTGTGTTCTAAATATAAGTTATAACTAACCAATAAAATGTGGAGGATGCACACACACATATATATTGTAAAAATTATAAGTTAGAAATAAATGATTTTACAAGTATTTTTTCTTTTTTATAGGGAAATTTATAGTTATAATTTTTTTTAGACAAATGTTACACCTTGCAATTTTTTTTCGTTTCCCTTTTTTATTTGAAAAATATTATAAAGAAATCCTATTTTTATTTATTGATTATGAAATATGAGGAAATCAAGCAAAACATATTTTATAGGGTTCAATTCTTACTGAAGTAGGGAAGACAATTTATTCCAATATTTATTTATGTTCCACTTGTTTAAAAAATATTGCAAACCACAGGGAATATAAAACTATTTGCTTCTAAAAGCTATTTTTTATTCTTTTTTTTTAAACAATCATTACTCTTCTTTATGCAACTAAATCTAAAGTATTTAAGCATATTTTTATAGATAAGAGTGGAGTGGTGTATGGTCACAGTTTTTGACACATGATACACGCTGTTAAAAATTTCCCGGAAAAAAATGGTTAAATAACAATTTATTTATTTGTTATTTTACCATATTCAAACAAAACAGCTACTAAACTAAACTCAGTGGCGCGACAACCCATAGAGGGCCAAGGCCTACTGTGCCCATCTCAGTTTTCTTGACCTTCGGCTCTGGGGTGCAGAAGCAGATGTTCCGATTAGGTGGTCAGCCGAACGCGAAACCCTCAGTGCATGCTTGGTACACATTTATTGACCCACTGAAGAGATGAAAGGCTGAGTCAACCCTGTCCGGCCCGAGGATCGAACTGTGGCTCGGCAGAGCGTAGCGCTACCACTAAACTACCGGGAGTCAAAAACAAAACAGCTAAATAACCATAAATAAGATGGTAATAAATCTGTTAACTGTGAGAGAAACCGTTTATTAACTGCTTCCACCAAGCATGGTTAAACAACCAGAATTTTATCGCACCAAAGGGCACATAATAAGACCATTTAGTCCCTTGACTTCGCACATATTATAACCGAGAGGGCTAATCAGTCATTCTCTTCAGTGACTGAATTAGAGTTTGAGTCCCAGAGTTGACACCACAAAATTTTCCTTCTCATATGAAGAGTTTCCAGCATCCTGCACTCCCCAATTTGTGCCCTGCCCTCTTCAATGCCCAATAGCTAACGAAAGGCCTAACTCCTATGTTCTGCTAAATTTCTTTTTTACGGTTTTGAAACAGTGCAAGTTGTTAATATTTAAAAAACCGCTGATTTTTTTATTCTTGGTTTTATAAGCATGCTAGTTATATACGGTTCCAAAACCGTAAACTCAAAAAATGTTCTTTACCGTAAACTTTACAGTTAATCGGATGGATAGACTTCCGTCGGTTATTTAATCATAATTTTTAAATGAAAATTCTAATAGTGCATGTTTCCCGTGGACCTTGAAAATTTTGTTATTGTGGTAGTAGATTTTACATTAATGTTTGTGGAAATTTCATTTGGGGGGGGGGGGATACTATCTTATCGCTTAAAAACATGGCAGTATAGATTTTTCATTCAGAACACTTTCATAGTCTTCGAAAAATGATTAATATTGGTAAACACCAAGTATTAAAATATGTTAGAGTAGCTTTCGTCACCGCATTTACAAACTTTCAAGGACTGTGGGAATTCTATGTTAGACTATAATCGGGAATTATCTGTGCTAGAAAAGTATATATAATTGAATCTTTAAATGTTTTACTTGTAAAACTTGTTATATAAGAAATATTTATTTATTTAAATCAGTTTACCATCTACAGTTAACTGATTGATATGCAGTTAACTGTGGATGACTTAAATTTCAAATCCCTTTTAACTGAATCTTTCCTTTTGCCGAGTAAAAACAAGAGGTCGCGTCATACTGACAATTTCTGCTACTTCTGAGTTTTATCAGGATTAAAATTAACTGCAATGTCGTGGGATTCCAATTATATCGGAATAATTAGTAACTGCAATCAATACATACTGAGGAAGCGATAAAAAATCGAACATTTTGCTCTATAGCAAACTAACTATTGAACTCAAATATTGCCGTTGTTATTTTTTTATGACTTCAATACTGTTAATGATTCTCTTTTAAAATGCATCAAACATTGCACTTTGTTAGTTACAATAAAGCAACCGTTAAAACTTTTGCGAATTACGTACTCCTGCGCAAATAAACGTGCGAAATCAACGCACAATGGAAGTAATAACATTCAAAGAGCATTACCATCAAGTCAAAAAGTCACAGATGGCAAATTGGTGTGAATGTCAGATTTTAGCCTGCAACACAACGTATTCACCTGATATCGAACAGGTCAGAAGTTAGTATAGCGTGACTGGCAACATATGCATGATCATAGAAGCGAGAGGAATTGAAAAAGCAAACGATATTTTGTTACAAATGAATGCAGTGCTTCTCATGCGAATCTAAATCGAATAACATTGTTAACAACCATATGCTGTAGATAAGTAAATAATTATCGTTGTAGAAATGTGGAATTTAACTTTTTACAATGTAAAAAAAAATATGTGAGAATATAGGTATTGAATAAATCGAACAGAATATATTTTCGTAATTCCTATAAAAAGAAAAGTTCGCTTTTTTTTTAAAACATGTTTGGTATGAGCAGTTTTGATTTGGACATTTGTTCCAAAATAAACAATTATCCTAATAATAAAAATGCTTTAAAATTTTAGACCATCTTTTTTATTTTTCATTTTTATTTTATTTTTTTAAAAATTATATTCTTTAAAAAAACAGTAGATCTTTTTTAGACAAACTGAAAACTTTATTCACACATTTTAATATTTAGTTATAATTCTATAAAGTGCTTTAAAAAGGGGATTATTACATTTTTAATATTTGGGAAATTATCTTAAATAGCTATTCCACTATAAAATGCCGTAAAAGATGTGTTTAGAGCAGAGATTCGCAATTTTTTTTTCAGCTTTAAAATCAAATGATCGAGCTTTATTTGGCGATTCCACAGCATTATTATAATTTTTTTTTCCTTCTTGAAGGAAATAAATATTTTGAAGACATTTAATGTGAAGAAGGGAAATATTTGATATTATGAATTCGTTCTTGGTATATGCTTTTATAGAAAATAAATAAAATAAGCTGAATTACAGTTTTCAAAAAATAACAAGTTATTAGAGAACCGTAATTCCTTATTCTTGAATTTAACTATTTATTTAAATTTAATAGATCGAAAAGAAATACTTATGGAGTTTTTAATAAATGCATAGGCATATCCTTGTGATAATTTATTCAATGCATTGTTATTGGAAAAGAAAAATACATATATTTTTAAACTTTGCTACATATTTTCCATTCGTATTTTACATAAATAATTTCTCATAAACTACCCAAATAAGAAATAGATTATGGATTATAGATTGGATATAAATATAATTATTATGGATATGATAGGATATAAATATAATTATTATAGAAAAAAACTTAAAACTTCCTGCAATCCTTTCACGAAACCCTAAGTGTTACGTTTTCAAATAACACATTTTGAGAACAGCTGATTTAGAGAATCTATAAATAGATTACAACTGATAGAGGAGCATAACTGCCAACCTTTCTGCCAACGAATTTTGCCTTTACGAATCAACAACCTTTACGAATACTACGGAAAATCCGCTGATTCTATAATAACTTGATTTCTTCCTGAGTATTAGATTTGTAAATTTAATTTAAAACGACCCAAGTTCTAACAATTCATACATATTCCTCTGAAATCCAGCGTCCAATATAAATTTTGGATAACATTTGGTAAAAATTTACTTCTTAACACGTTGAGCGCCACGTCAGCCGTCGGTGGCTGACACTGGACTTTCCATTTAGGCCGCGTCAACCACCGGTGGCAGACACTGAAATTACATTAAGGCTGCGTCTGCCACCGCTTGCTGACACTGACCTTTCACATAGGCAGCGAAAAACAGCTGGCTGACAGCGTATAACATGATATAGAACTATAAAATTTACACTCTTTTATGGAATTGCCGAAAATTTATTCAAAATTTGCTAATTATTGTGATTCTTGGTCTAATAAATTCAATTTAGTAGATTTTTATTCACCACTATTTTTAAGGCATATAAAATTCACCACTTTTATGTCATGCTAAACCTTTAAAAAACGAGCAAAACCTGTCTATATTAGAAAATTTGGTTGTAGTTATTTACCGTGTGGCCAGACGAGCAAGCCATGTAAAATTAGCGTGGCATTCAACGTGTTAACAAAGAACAATATTTTAAGAATTCTTTTCTACTGTTATGCTTTTACTAAGCGATGGTCTATCTAAAAATATCATACCTGATAACTTTTATTTGCTTCAGAAAAAAAAAGAAAAAAATGGCGATAGTGAAATAACTATCCTCTTTGCATTCGCATTCAATAGTAAACCAGGATTACCAACTACTCCGCTCTCTGAAAGAGACTTAGTAAATTAGTAGCTTAAGGATAATTACGGTTTTTTATTTAAAAGAGTCACCACAAGATAATTGCAATGTAGTTGCATTTTATATAATATGTCGAATATTTGATATGCAGTGATAAAAATATTAACCAAAAATACTAAATGAACACAACTTAAATTTCGTTACCACTAGAATATTTTTTTTACAAAGCGGAGCAAGTTGACATCGCTGGTAAACTGTAAAAAATATCTTAAAAAAGTCTTCGTAAAATTTAGAATTTTATTAATAGGCACTTTTTGCAATTTCAGTCGCCCATGGTAATCCTACGTATGGCACATACAGGAAACAGCAATTCGCTTGCCTAAATAAGAAATACGGATTAGTAAATAGTTAAAAGTAAAAATTGGACATTTTATAGTTTATACGTATTATAATCATTCTAACTCGTTAGCTTCAAGTTATATTGATAAGGATTTGATTTAGTTCAATTGACCATAAGAAAGAGCAGAACACACTGCTATACTTGTTAATGTAAGCAATGCCTAATTCTTCCTTGGCTACATAATATAAGTTGAAAAGCGTCCCGAGAAAACTAAAAAAGTGGTTGAAAAGTTTCTAAAGGCAGAAATTCTATAACAGAAATACTTTAAAAAAATAAGATTGAAAACATAAAAAATTAAGGAAAAATTAGATTAATAACATAAATAATTGAAAAAAATGGGAATAATATATATATACACACATGTATGTACACAGAAAAGCAGATGTTTTAAACTCTCCATAAAAAAAAAAAAAAAAAAAGAAAAAGTCATTGCATGTTCTAACTCTTTCGGATTTTTTTTTTTTTCTATTTCAAAATTAACGCTGAAAATAGAGTTCTTTGAAAGAAGGGTGAAGTACAACGCTTTTTGCTCATCTTCCATCTATTTAAAATGGGGAGAGGGAAACTGCATTGAGTTATTCATTTTCACTCCAGTGATTTGAGCTTTTCATTTGTAAATTTCAATTTCAATGAATTGAAAGGATGAAGTTCGGGTGGCGGTAAAATATTTTAGAATTTGGAAGTAAAAGAATTTTCTACTCCAATTGCAACGTGTTTTTGGCAGGTGTTTGGAAGCAATTTCTTTCGATGTGTTGTAATACTTTAGTGTTATTCTGTTATTAACACTATGCGGTCCGCATATATTTAGTGATAAGTTTACCATCTAACCGGTTCCGTCTAGCTTGCTCCGCTTTGTTAAATAGTATTTTCTAGTGGTAGCGAAATTTAAGTTACTTTTAGTTTAGTATTTTTCATTATAAGTAATTTTCCCCCCACTAAATATCAAAAATTATAAGTATGATATAAAATGCAAACGTTAAAGCATCCAGTTACTGGTTACTATATTAAAAAGTGGGCGTAACTATCTTTCTTTAACGAATTTTACTATATAATTTGCTACCACTTTATTAAAACTATTCCAGAAAGAGGAGCAGTTGACATCCCTGTACTCTATTGTCTCTTGACAAAATGTCACGTGAATATCAGGTTGCAACGCGCGACATCTATGTTTTGTCACCGTCCACTAACGTTTGGCTTGGGCATGGCACCAACGTGTTGTCAACTGCTGTTAGTGTATGGCACCAACCTGTTGTCACCGACAGCTAACGTTTGATTTTCACGTGACAACACGCTGGTATCACCGGACATGAAAGTATTAATCATTCAGCTCAAAGGCTGCAAATTAAAAACATACTTATTTTTATATTTCAATCAGTGTTATTCTGTACCTAATTAATCGACACATAAATTACGAATTAATAAAGTGTTTTTTTTTTTTTTAATATTACTTTTATTTATGTCAAACAATCTATATATTAATTTAACCCTTTAATGGGTCATTTATTTCTAGTAAAGATAAATTAAAGTATCTTTGGAATTGAAATTGTTTTACGAATAGTAATTGATATAAGAAGAAAAAAACTCATTTAGTTTATAAAAATGCCATTTTTTGGTGGTAAATATATTTAACACGAGCTATTAGGAACAGAGTGACTTTCATTTTCCTTTATTCACAAAATAAATTTTATAAATGCTACAAACATCAAAAGGAATTATGTATTTAATAACTTTTTAAAACTGACAAATGGCTACCAATTTTATTCAAACGCACTTCAAGAACACTGAAGTTATTAACAAATGGAAATGTAAATTAAAAGTGGTAAAAAAGTAGTGGTAAGTATACTTCCCACGGCCTACAAAAGGGTTAAACATAGGGTATGGAGTACCCTAGCCCAAAGAGCTATCTGCTCCTTCTTCGAAATTGGTATAATTAATTGAAAGAAGATGGGGGTAGGAAGTTTTCTTAATTAAATTAAACAAATAAAAATATGATAATAAAATGAAATATGCTATAAGTTTTATTTTAAGAAATACAATATGATCTTTTTTCCTATTTTATTTTTTAGATTTATATGATAAGTTTTATTTTATAAATATATTGGTACAATGTTAAGTTTGATATTTGAAGATGTAATAAGATTTAGGAAGCAATCGGAATACTCAAAACTAGTAAATAGTCGGTAGTTTGTGAAAACATTTTAGTCACCTAAGGTTTGTCACACTGACTAAAGCAAGAGTTATGCGATGTATCGATATGTAGTAAAATACCGATATTTTTAAAAGTATCCCGACAAAGATATTTTTAAAAAATATTTCGCGATAAATCGTAAATACCATTAGTTGAAAAACCTTGTAATTCGTGGTTTAGTTATTTTGGTAGCATGATTCAAAAGTTTTTATTTTCCTTCTTGAGAACATGAATTTACTAAAATCAAGAACTATCAGAATGGTGTAAAATTGTTGTCGTTTTTAAAAAATTACCCAACTGTCAAAGTCAATAGTATTAAATAGTTAAAATAAAAATAATACTTCTGTGGCAAAAATACTCCAAGTACTACATGCAAAATTGAATTGATTTTTACTTGCTTCACACTTATGTTTTTTTTTTTTCTTCTAACATCAAACAAATATCTACCATATGTATGTGATTTTTATGTAAAAAACACTTATGTATAAAAAGTGGTACAGCATGTTTAGTTTTTTTCCCCCTCCCATTAAATATATCTTCATGTTAGTTACTGTTTAGTTTTTAAAACCGCACTGTGTCTGGATGCGGAGATCTCGGTATATTGGCGCAGAGCACCATTAACTGATTCATCGGACCCAAATTACTTACAATGAGAAGTCATAACATATTATGGTAGATCAATATTTGTATATATATATACCACATATCAAATAATAAAATACTTTCTTAACCCCTTGACACATCATTTCTAGATATAGAAATGATCTTTGATTGCACTGTAAACAACAACTCTCAACGGAATGTTGAAGATGTATGACACACGTCAATCATTGTTTTGACATAAGAAATAAATGACGCCTCCCAAACGTCGTCGTATGTCGAGGGATCAATGATCTTAATAATTTTTGTGTAAAGATACATCAAATTGATTCTCTTTACCTTTAGGCATGTTAGCATAATGGAAATGAGCTGTTTATTATTTTAAATTAAGTAAAGAAAATTCAATAACAGTAAAAATTCAACAAATTTTTTCCGAAATTAATCGATGCAAAAATTTCAACTATATTTAAGGAAGTTTATACGCATTTGCAAACTCATGTCCACTTATTTTTGGATTGAGCAGTATCTTGTGCATATGTTGAAAATAAAATATATTTATATGCCTAAAACTAATGTTTCTAAATGGGCCTCGCAGTTTGCTGTGTAAAAGTGCTCCAAGGAATGTTGTTTGTTAGAATGTAGAAAAATTTTACAATGTAATAAAGATCAAAAGTGATGTAATGTAAGAATTTCGGATTATTTGTCTGTCATAATCCGGGCTTTCTTTGGAATATTCCGACCAATAAACCGAAAGATTTCATTTCAATGCAAAGTAAGACGTCAAGCCGAAATACCTCTGCCATAACCAAAGCAAATAGGCGTAGAATTGACAAAAGTCGAATAAAGGTTCTTGCGGTCAAAGTTAAGTCTGACGTATTTGGATATCCATCTTTCTCTATTCTTCCATAAACAGCGTATCCCTCAAAACTGCTTTTTCTTTTTGATAATAAAAAGGAGGGGGTGGTTCTCAAAGGGGGCCTGGACCCCTCTCATCAGTCACCTGGGCGGAGGCTATTTGGACTAAAGTTGTCACGCGATTTCTATGGGTAGAATGGTCAGAGCGATTTGCTGCCTTTCAGTTTCCTCCAAAGGAGTCAGTATGTGTGTGGCTACTGGACATTAGAACTTCCTGCAACTGGACATTGATTGCTGACACGAACCCACTGAGAAAGTGGTCAGTGAAAGGATGTGAAATATTACGTCCACATAAACTTTTGTTGAGCATGAATTTACTTTTTATTCATTCCTTTAAAAAAAAAACTTCCTGGGGAAAAAAAAACGCTTACAGAATAACGATATTACAACTAGTGGTATTTTAATATATGAATATTTAACGATTATTATTTTTTTTTAAATGGCATTATGCTCTTAAAGATCTAATATATGCTTCGTTAGAGGGTTGAGATTTTTTTATTTTATTTTTTGGACTAATTTAGCCTTTGTTATGGAATTATGTCAAATTGTAAGTTTTTGACTGGTTAATGTGCATTTAATAATGTATTCAGAAATTTTAACATTTAAAGTTATTTTATTTGATGTTACAAATAAATAAACGGCATTATGCTTCACCAGGATTCTGATTTGTCCATATAGATTGTTGAATCGAGAGGCTTAAGACAATAGAGTAAGTAGTAAGAGTAAGTTCAAGTATTAAGTGAAAATACCACGTAAACATATTTTAAGTTAGATCCCCCCTCCCATATCCCGACACTTAATTTTGATTTTTACGGTAATAACCTACTTTCTGATTTCATATCATAACCGTCGTTGAGCAGCCGATCCAATTTTGGGTTTACGACTGCTAAACTCAACTCAGTAGCCTTGTAATTTTGAAACCAACCCAGAAGACATGGGAACTCCCGGATCAAGTATTTGTGGAAATTAGCCTTCGTGACAGACTTTCTCATAGAACTAACCCATTATTGAGTTACATGGAGAGGAAAACCACGAAAACCTCACACGGTTAGCCTGACGGAAAGGAGACTCTGATTCATAATCCGCCTACCACTGAGGATATTTTAGGTCAGCACTGTGGTCAGTGCTAGCCGGGTGCGGAATTCGTATCGACAAGACATCGCTGGGATTCGAACTGAAAGATGTAACTTTGTATGGAACAAAAAAAAATATCTGTTTAACTTATTTTTAAAAAAATTTGAAAACTGCTGACCTCAGATATTGAAAAAAAAAAATTCTAATTTTTTTCTTTCTGCAGAAAGAAAGAAATTGTTATTTGAGAGCCAACATAGAAGTAATAATGCTCAAAATTTTCCACTGCTAATTTATTACTGTCCTAAACACCAAACATAAGAATTTCTCGAAATATATTAAGGAGAAAAAAAAAAGCTTAGATTATTATATTATAATTATATATAACTGTCGTTGAACAGCCGATCCAATTTTTTGGGTTTACGACTACTAATGTTCAGCTCGGTATCCTTGCAATTTTGAAACTAATCCAAAAGACTAGGAAACTCATGGATCAAGTATTGGGAGAAATTTGTCTTCGTGGAAGACTTCTTGATGAAGCTAACCACATTTGCGTTACTTGAGGAGGAAAACCTTCTCCGGTTAGCCCGACGTTAAGGGAACTCTAACCCATGATCCGACTACCACTGAGGATATATCACGTTAGCACTGTGGTTTGTGCAAGTCGGATGCGGATTCGTATCGTCCAACCATCACTGGGATTTGAACCCGGTTCACCTCATTGGAAGGCGAACGCTCTGTCCTTTGCACCATCATAGCTCAAAAGTGTATATATTCGTTTTCAACAAAAGCATAACAATAGTCGTTTTTCAATATAACAATAGACGTTTTTCAATATAACAATAGACATTTTTCAATATAACAATAGACGTTTTTCAATATAACAATAGACGTTTTTCAATATAACAATAGTCGTTCTTCAATATAACAATAGACGTAGAAAATATTTTTATGCCCATTTCATTTTGATGTGAAGAATGCTAAATATCTAATGAGAGTTAATGAAGTAACAGTGCAATACAACTAAAAAATTACACAAATTATTTTAACAAATTATTTCAACCGCAAACCAATCTTTGAAAAATCGTTAAAAAAATCAATCCTTTTTAGTCACTATCGATTTTTTCAATCTAGAGAGCATTCCAGATTAACCCTTTAGAAGGCCGTGGCAAGTATACTTACCACCACGTTTTACTACTTTTAATTTAGGTTTCCATTTTTCAATAACTTCAGCTTTCTTGAAGTGAGTTTGAATAAAATTGGTAACCATTTGTCACTTTTAAAAAACGTATTAAAGTTATAAAATATGTAATTCCTTTTGAAGTTAGTAGCATTTAAGGAATTTATTTTATAAATAAAGAAAAATAAAAGTCAGTAAGTTCCTAATAGGTCATGTTAAATATATTTACCACCAATAAAAAAAAAAATATTTCAAAAAATCAGCTTCATGCATTTACTGTGGAGTGAGACAGGACATTGATCATCTACTTAAGCACTGTCCAAGATTCCGGGCACTTCGTGGAACCCACATGAATAATTGCGAAGAGGAACATCAATTCTTCGCTATATTGACCTGCAGGAAAATTGTGACTCAAATTATTAAACAAACCCTCGAGGACATTCTAGCCCCAGATCAACTGGCCCCAGTCATGAACCAACAATAGAGCATGTCATCGTTAATTTTTACTAATCAACTTTTAGCCTTACATTTTGAATTTTTATCTACTTTTGATTTTAGACTTCATAGACTTCTAGTCAGACTTTTACTTTTAGACATTTACTATTTGGACTTTTAGCTTTCATTGATTTTAGTTTTGAGATTTTTTATCTCTTGTTTCCTTATTATTATAATCATTTAATTCTCGACATTTACACCGGCGCTATTGGGTTTCATTGCCTTTAACACATGTTTTTAATTGTCAAACTTTATTGTTAATCCACTTTTAACTGATCACCACCACTGTCATTTGGCGAAATTTTACTGTAACTTTAGTTTTTAGAGAAATTTATTGTAATAATTTTACTTTTATCTCCGTATACCCCCCTGGGGTGGGTCGGAGTTCAACCTTATTTATATTTACCACCAAAAAAATGACATTTTTATAAACTAAATGAGTTTTTTTATATATTTTTTTTATATCAATTGCTGTTCTTAAAGCAATTTCAATTCCAAAAATACTTTAATTTACCTTTACCAGAAATAAAGGACCCATTAAAGAGTTAAGATATTTTGCAAAACTAGATCTCGGTGATTTTGGATTCACACGTGTTTGAGAAACACTTTTTTTTCTTCTTAAGATGAAATTTACGAAGAGATCAATTACATCACGTTCGTCATTAACTGAAGCTAATTTAGAATCCAGCGAACGTGTGTAAAGAAGCGAATAGTGCTACAAAAAAAAGGGAAAGGGTAAACAAATAAAATGCTATTAATTTAGACTCGAAAGTTCATTATGTTTAAATCAGAGTATAACATTAAAGCTTGATTTATTTTGTATATGTATTATACTTAATAAATCATGTGCATACACCAAAAGTGTGAGCTGCGAAACAACAGAGCACACCTTTGTTTCACAATAAACCATTTATTCAAACCGGAAAAAAACAGTATGCCCCTCCCCTCAAAAAAAAGAAAAGAAAGTATTTCAACGTTTAGTTTTAATTACAAAAGTTTCAAAAATTAAATTAAATAAGTGAAAAACGGCAAAAGCTTAAACATTGTTAAAATCTTTAATTCGGTTTCTAAATACCGTTAATCGCTTTGTTACGCCATTTTAACTGCAACAAAATCCCTAAATAAAACAAACACCAACACGCGCAACACATTCATCACGCAACTGCCCCTCATGTTGTGATTGTCACGCACCACATCACGTTCACGCAACACAGGAAGCATAGATGCACTCTTCTTTAGTGTTGATCGGGTGCGCAGAATTAAAAAAGAAAAAAAAAAGTTCTCTCCCTAAACACTCTTTTCATAAAGTGGGTGACAGAGCGGGAAGTCAGCATTTCGAAGCAACTTCACAAAAGTGTTTTCGAATTTTCAGGGAGATCTTCTGGAGATTTGCCACACACCTGGAGACATATTTTCACACGGAATTGAGACGTCACGATCTCACACGGACGTGTGTTTAGGTATATATTATCGTACATGAGGCCTCGCGTATTATGCTTTGACTTTTAAAATGTACTATTATGCCTGTTGAAAGACCTTTCAGCTTTTGTTAGCCATCACGCTGAATATCGTTTGCGCTTTTGTAGTTGCCATATTTCAGGAGTGGAATTTTAATAAAAGCCTTTTTTTGCGCAAAGTTGAGCTGAAAGAATGAAACTGAAAAACCATTGTACAGAGATGATCTTTTTTTTCCCTCTTTTTTTTTAATGTTACTTTATAAGAAATAAAACTTTTTTTTCCTTCGTGTCAATATCAAAAGTCATAATATTACAACATGCTTTGAGAATTTTTGTGAATTCTCTGTTTTGGTTTAGCATGGCTATTTGTCCTTTATTCAAACTTTTGGCATTGTTATATAAGTTTCATGCAGTCTGTAAGGAAAATAGTAAAATAAAATAATAATAATAATAATAAAAATTGCTTGTTTGGGTAAGTTCCCTAACTTAAAGTTTTTGAACACTGCTTTTCGGAAACAGAGAAAAGAAGTTTAATCGGTTTTTAACTTGAGAGAAAAGTAGAGACATTTCATTCACCTCTTTTTGTTTTAAACAAGCGATTTTGTGTTGTATTGAAAACAAGCTTTTCATTTTTATGAAAGCTTTCATTTTCATTTATAATGAAAACTTATTAAAAATAATTCACTAGGTTTTTTCTTCTTTATGATGAAAGATTGGTCAAACCAAGTTATTATTGATATCACAAATTTTTTTTCCTCATAATTATTTAGAATTGTATGAAACCTGTTTAAGATAGGCAGAAAACCTGCGAGAAATTACCATAAACGTGAATAATAATGCAAGAATTCATAATAATACTTATAAAAATAATTAACTAAGCTGTGTTTTCTTTATGATGAAGGATTGTCCGAACCTAATTATTGATATCAGAAGTTTTTTTTCTCTCCTAATTATATAGAATTTTAAAAAGCCTGGTAAAAAGCCTGGTGGTTTTTAAAAAGCCTTTTTAAAATTTTAAAAATTGGTAGAAAATCTGTCATTACGAATTTGTCATAAACATTTATTCTGAACATTTATAAAAAATAATTTACTAGGGTTTTTCTTCTTTATGATGAAGGATTGTACGAACCTAGTTATTATTGTTATTTGTTATTGATATCCCAATTTTTTTTCCTCTCGTCATTATTCAGAATTGTAGGAAACCTGGTTATGATTGGTAGAAAAACTGCGCGAAATTGTCATAAAAATTAATTAAAAATAATTCACTGAGATTTTTCTTTATTATGATAAAGTTTAGTAAGAACCTAGTTATTATTGATATCCCCAGTTTTTTTTCTCGTCATTATTTAGAATTGTAGGAAACCTGGTTATGATTGGTAGAAAAACAGTGCGAAATTGTCATAAAAATTAATTAACAATAATTCACTAGGATTTTCTTCTTTATGCTGAAGAATTCTACGAACCCAGCTCTTATTGATATCACTAGGGATTTTTTCTCATCATTATTTAGGATTGGAAGAAAACCTGCGAGAAATCGTCATAAAATTTATTCTGAACATTTATAAAAAGTATTTACTAGGTTTTTTCTTCTTTATGATGAAGGATAGTACGAACCTAGTTATTATTGTTACTGATATCATTATTATTATTTCTTCTCATTATTTAGAAGTGGAGGAAACCTTTTCAGGATTGGTAAAAAATCTGCTTGAAATTGTCATAAACATTTATTCTGGGCACTTAAAAAAAATTATTAACTAGCTTTTACCTTCTTTTTCATGAAGGATTGTACCAACCTACTTATTACGCCCGGCTAGCTCAGTCGATAGAGCACGAGACTCTTAATCTCGGGGTCGTGGGCTCGAGCCCC
>NC_092212.1:29265831-29279122 GCF_043381705.1 Parasteatoda tepidariorum | reverse complement strand
GTCGGTAGAGCACGAGACTCTTAATCTCGAGGTTCGAGTCCCGCGTTATGTGTGGTTGTTCTTTTGCTTGTAGTAAAGAAAGGCTGCGAATTTTTTCCTACAAATTTTTTTTTCCTTTTCATTTCGTTTAGCGTCCGTTGCCGTTTGAATGATACTTCCGATTTTCGAGAAATGAGGTAAACATGTCAGTCATGTCATGAACTATCACACGCGGCTTGTCTTAACTAATGTTATATTTTTAATGTTTTTTTATTTACTTTTTTATTTCTTTTTTGTTAATTGATAGTGGCAACTCCATACCAGCCAACTCTTCCGGATTTTCCGGAAGATTTTATTTTCATATTTAAAGTGGTAGCAATACTCAGATTATTCCAATTAATTTTTTGAATTATAATGATAATTATAAATGAGTTTGACCACCACTGCATATAAATAATTACAATAAATATATAAGAGCATAATAATCCTTGCGCAAGCGAATTTCATCGAAATCAAAACATAAATATATTTTTGAGTCAGAT
This sequence comes from Parasteatoda tepidariorum, assembly GCF_043381705.1. Classification (NCBI taxonomy): domain Eukaryota; kingdom Metazoa; phylum Arthropoda; class Arachnida; order Araneae; family Theridiidae; genus Parasteatoda; species Parasteatoda tepidariorum. The sequence goes on along the minus strand of NC_092212.1, from coordinate 29,278,601 downwards.
TGTTTTTCATTTATTGTTTTACAACCACTCTGAAAATCCATTCTCGGAAGGAGTGAAAGTTGGCAGGTATGCAACTCATTTGTCGTAAAATGCAATTCATGTAAAAAAGAAGGGGGAGGAAATTCTAAACAATTCATATAATGTTTTCGTGCTTCAAGTTATAAGTAACCAGGTGAATGAGCAGGTATAAATAATGAATTAATGCAAATTTTTTTATTTTTATGGACACATTTTATTCTGATTTTATTTTGAATTTTTATTTATTTACATGCAAAATACCTTAAGACAAATTTTCTCGTGGTATAAGCCATTTAACACCAGTTATTTTTGAAATCTTTAAATTAGGTCGCAAAATGTCTTAGTTAGGGATAGACGTTGTAAAAATATTACACATATAATGCATATGTGTAACGAAACACAAAGTAAATTAAAAGGGAAAAAAATTTCTAGATTTTCTCTATTTGCCCTGACTTAAAGTAGGATTCCAAATTACCGTCGGCTTAAAATTTCATTAAAAAACAAAGATGCTTCATAGCAACAAAAAATTCTCTATTTTTTAACAAGTTTTATTTCTCTATTTTTTTCTTATTTTTTAACTTTATTTTTTAACTCTGTTTTCTCTATTTTTATTTTTTTATTCATCTCAATTCAAATTGGTTATAGTTTCAAATGTTTTCTAATTGCGCATTAAGCTACTGTTCAAAATAAATTTAGAGAAAAACTTAAAACCTCACTCTTAAAAAACATACTTCAACTTACAGTGATACTTGATTAAAAACTACTTTTGCTTCAAAAAATTATTAATTGGATAAAACAATTGGCATACTTCAAGTGCAAAAAAATAAGCTCCCATTTTCAAGAACTGTTAGACGTGAATGAAAAGAAACAAAAGTGGTTTGAAATTGTTTAGGCACATTGTTGGAATCTTGGGTTTAAATTTAATTTGGCAGAGCCAAAAATATTTCCATCCCCGTCACATCAGTTCATCTTGATTTCCTGGAATCTTGCTTTCATATGAATGCTGATTCCCTTGTTACCGACATTTGTTTCTCGCAATCCGTGTATAGCGTGTGCAAATGCATTTCGCCCAATTGGCCCCTCTTGGCTACTTTGGTTTTGCTTTTTCTGTTTTCGCCTTTTTCTCTCTCGCTGCCACTGTGGCCTTTTCTAGTTTTGTGTCTTTACTTTATTTTTCAATTTTTCGTTGACATCTATAAGTTTTTATTTCCAATCAATCCCTTTCATTCACGTCTGGGAAGTTTTGAAAATGGCCACCTATTTTCGATCACCAAAATAAAGTTAGAAAAAAAAAATCGAGAACGGTTGTTGAACTCGTTGTCGTAACAATAAAAATATCGTTCGTTTCGAACACATAGTTCTGAAGAAGTTTCTCCATTTTTTCGTACTATCCCTAATAACAAACGGCAAAATCAATATTATCAAATACAAGTGCAATAATCAGTTTCAAACAATCAAATTTTCTACACTTCATTCCTACTTCCTGATTTTTTTTAAAAGCTGCAATTGTCACAATTGGAGACAGATGGAAAATTTGAAAAACAAATATCGTTTTGACGATTGGTGAAAACATTTTCCACTCTTATGATTGCATTCAATGAAGTATTGCACAACATACGGTTGGAGTAGTTTACGCTATAGTATAAATCACCGAGTGAATTTTCGCAGTTCTTCAAAGGGTTAAAAACAGGTGGCGTATGGTGAACTGTGCACCATTCCCTATAGGCAGCCTCTTCAGAGACCCCCTCAACTAGGGCATCAAAAAGATTTAGGTTATGAGATGTACTAATTTCCGTGTTTGCTAAACTTATGTGTTTATCGCTTCTATGAACAGAGCGTGAAAAAAAAGTGCAGAGGAAAATGCTTTATTCGAGATTCTCTCCCCTCCCCCTCTACCTTGCTTGTTTTAAAAACTTGTTTTTAAGGTTTACTTTGATTTATTCTTTTTAATAATATACAGTAAAGATGTATATAAAATGGGCATTATACTATAAAAAATTATACAATTGAATTAAACTATTATATATTATACCATAATTATAATTATACTATTTAATTTTTTGTAATAGAATAAAACTTATGTTGATCTTGATTGTTACAAAATAACGAGGAGTAAAGAGTATACATATCAATATTTTGAAACGTATCAACTATAAAGAACTATGCTATTGTATTATACTATGGTATTTTTTAGATTACAATGAAACGTATGCTGATCTCAATTGTTACAAAATAGCAAGCAATAAAAAGTATAGGTATCAATATTTTGAAGCGTATCAACTGTAAAAAACTATACTATTGTATTATACTAATATGTATATTATACTATAATAATTATACTGTACACTTTTTTTATAATACAGTGAAACCTATGCTGATCTAAATTGTTATAAAATAGTAAGGAATAAAAAGTATACATATAAGTATTTTGAAACGTATCAACTATTGTGCCATTGTGTTATACTATTATACATATTATACTATAATATAATTATATTATGGTATTTTTTATAAGACAACCTATGCTGATCTCAATTGTTTCAAATCAGCAGGGCATAGAAAATATAGATAATGTTTTGAAACGTATCAACTATTAAAAAAACTATACTATTGTATTATACTATTATATATATCATGCTATATTCTATAATATAATTAAAATTGTACACTTTTTTATAATACAATGAAACCTATGCTGATCTATACTACAAAATAGCAGGGAATAAAAAGTATACATATCAATATTTTGAAACATATTAACTTACTATGTTTGATTATCAATCAATAACAATAAAAGGAAGATTAAGCAAATAATCTCAAGAAATTGAAACGGTAAGATATAACCTGATTGAAAACTTCATTTGAATGCTGATTCTCTTGTTAACGGCATTTGTTCCTTCCAATCTCTCCATAACGCGTGGAAATGCATTTTACCGTAATTTGCCTCTCGGCTGCTGTGATTTTTCTTGCTCTGTTTTTCATCTTTTTCTCTATCGACCACTGTGGTTTTTCAAGTTTTGCTTCTCCTCCTTATTTTTCCATTTTCTGTTGGCAACTTAACGCTTTTTATTTCAAATCATTTTTGGTTCTTTTACATTCATGTCTGGCAAGTCTTGTAAATGGGAGCATATTTTTGAAGAGCTTGGAACATGCCGACTGTTTTCATATTTGTATATTTTTGAAGTGAATGAAGTTTCCAATCAGGTAATAAAAGGAAGAGTTTTTGTATGTGTACTGTGTCTGTACGAAAGAAAAAAAGAAAGAAAAGAAAAAGAAAACAAATGAGGTAACCTTGAGCCTAATTCTCTTTCTAATTCGAGCCATAAGTTGGTAGCCCTGCTTTTTCATCTACCTTATTTCTAATTAACAACTAACTACTTTTATTATACCTATTGAGTCAGTAACTACCACATAATTACTGAGGTGGCCGGGTATTCGTAGGCATGAATTCTTAGTTTAAACAGTTATTTATTACGCGTTCCTTTTTAATAAATATCGAAAAGAAATAACTGAGAAAATTTTACAATTTTAAATTACTTTCCCCCCCCCCATTGATTACTGCTTTTTGTTCGATTTATTAGGTGCTTACCCCCTCTCTGACAGATTTATTATTGATGCTATATTTTATTTTCAAATATTTTTATAAATTTTGTTTACTAACAATTGCTTTACCTGTCTTCCAAATGTATTAAGCTTGAAATTCTTAAGAACTAAGCGGAAATGTTCTCTGTATATGCAATAAATCATAATGGGTTGTTTTAGATTCGCTTAAATCTTTCCATAAGAACTTTTATCTTCATAGTATTAGTATCTTTGTTAATAGAATTAGTATCTTTGAAAAAGTAATTTAAAATTGCGATTTTTATTTTAGTATCTTTATTTTTAAATATGCTTCAATTTAAAAAAAAATCGTTTGAGTGGTTACTTTTAAAAACTATTACGTAAAACTATCAGGTATATCACAAAGTTTTGTTCTCTAAAATGCGCGCCTTATTTAGCCATGTTACAAAAGTTACTTTAATAATAAAAAAGTGGTATGGCATTCACCCTTCAATGTATATATCGCTCATTTGGTGAAACAATGACGTAACTGCAAAACCATTGATTCACCAATGAAGTTACGTCATTGTTTCACAATATGAGCGATGTATAGAACACTCTATTCCGGCTAAAATATCGAAAGAGATGCTAAGAAAAATAATTATAAATAAAATAAATAAATAATTAATTCGAATTTATCCCTTTTTTTGCCATTAGTCGCTGTTTTTCAAAGGAAAATAATATTTTTTATTTCGATCATTTGGTGAAACAATGACGTAATTTGATTTTGCAGTTACGTCATTGTTTCACCAAATGAGCTATATTAGGTCTACCAAAATCTTAGGATTGATAACTTCGTTTCAAGTTGGAACATGTCTCCATGTGTACTTTTGAGACATTTATGGTTGTGCCTTCTTTTTTATCTTTATATAATTAAGGGTAAGATTAAAGGGCCAAATACATTTTTTTTTTCCTTTATAAACCAAGCTTTTGCATCACAACAAAATTGACAGTGTACTTTCGTGGATAGAGCTTTTCGGTAGACCTAATATCATTTTTTAAAAAAACCAAATGAATAATAATAAAAAAATTAAAATATTAAATTTTTCTCTCCAAAATATTCATAAAAATGAGGAAAAACAATGTAAAGCAGGTACTTATTTTTAAAAATATATTACACAAAACTAGTATTCAATAAATAAATAATAATAATATCAATAAATAAAGCAAATAAAAAAACAGAAAAATTATATTTCTTTTAAATATTCATGAAAACGGATATCTTGCTTAAATTTCTCTTAAAATTTAATTCGCGCATTTTTTGAAAGAACTAAATTTATATCTTTATTTTCAGATATTAAATGTGACAGCAGCATACTTTATAATATTCAAGTACAATTCTTAATATGTGTTAATAATAAATAAATAGTAAAAATTTTTTTAATTTGTGTTAATAGTAAATAAAAAGTAAAAAAATCTTTAGTGTTAATTGCAATTGTATATTTTTCTTATATTCAAATTAATTTTAAAAATTTAAATATAATTTTAAAATTTGTTTTTGTTCTATGCAATCTATTTAGATATATACTATTGTTAATCTGTACTGTAATTTTATATTTTGATTTAATACTACATATATTTACAAAATACAAAACAACTTTAAAAATTCAATTTGAATTTTTAAAAGCAGTTTGAATGCACGTTAATTATACTTGCTAGTTCGCAAACTATGTCTAAGAAATATTGAAAATGTATAATATGAAATTATGTTGAAAAAATTAGTTTAATAGCAATGTACTTAAAAAAAAGAATTTTTTTATTTTTATTTTTACTGTTGATTAACATCCCTATAATGATATTCATGTTTTGTTTTTGTCCTTTTAATTTTTGAAACCGTAATTTAAATATAAAAATGGCAATTTGTATGGAATTAACTACATACACAAGTAAGTCAAACAATGTATACTTTAAGGCCAATTTTATTGAACTTTTTACCCCGAAGGAATTGACAAATCCCCCATTTTGCTTTCACTTCACTTCACTTGACCCCTCTGACTGCAAACTATGGGGGTTCAATAAAAAAAAAAAAAATAGAAAAATTATCCGCGTTTCTAATATTTGTTCTTTGATTTTTACCCATATGTGACTCACATTAGATGATGTTCTACACATCCAGAGGGAATGATTACTGATCGTCTGCTATTTTTCTCATATTTTACTTTATATTTTGCCCCTAACGACAGAGGGGACGGGTCACGTGCCATCGGTAACGTTTCCTGCAAAGTACGCCAATGGTCGCCAAGCTAATGAACAGGTTCTCCTTTCGAATGCCACGCGACAATTTTTTGTCACCCATAGATTTGCATTCAATTCTTTTTTCAGGGGACTTTTGGCCCATGGAGATATTCCCAAGTTAAACATCACGTTCCTCGAGGGGCGTGATTTCGAATCATGTGGAAAAATTAGGTGTACGCCTCTCTATGTGACTTTTGATGGCTAAATTCTCCGCGCTTCGTTGACGATTTTTTTTTCCATTTTTATTATTTTTATAAGATCCAAAAAAAAAGGGAATATTTTTTTCTTTTTGAAATTCGAGGTTTGAGAATAATGCGTGATTGGGAGTTATAACAACCTCTCCTCAAACAAAATGCATAAATATTTGCTTCTTTCATATATTAATACAAGCATTGATTCAAATAATTATTACTATTTTTAGAGGTTGTATTATTTTGAATCTAATAAATTAATTTAACCCTTTGCCCTCAGATATCACGTCTGTGGCACTATCCACAGTCCCCACTCTAAAATAAAAATTTTTTTATACTTTATTAATTGGAAAACTTCAATAATTTAGGAATTTTGAAAATTATCGAATAATACTGCATTATGTATTTTAATTAATTTAATGCTTGTACTAGTTTAACACGTTGAATGCCATGGGGGTCATCTGTGACCGGCACTGAGTTTGTTCGTAGCTCCACGGGGGTCACCGGTGCCCGGCGAAAACAAGATTATTAGAAACACATTATACGAGTCAATTTTTTATGCTTTAAATTTTTTTTAAATATTATTATCGTTACTAATATGGTTTGAAGGAATTAATACAATATAAAGCACACAAAAATAGTTTTATTTACATACATGAGATGCCAACTTGCTCCAGACAGCTAATAAATATTTTCAAGGGGTAGTTTATTAATTTTGATTCTTGGTTTAATAAATTCAATTTAGTAGATTTTTATTCACCACTATTTCTAACCAATTCGTAGATTTATATAATTCACAACTTTTTATATATAAGTCCTGCGAAACCTTCAAAAAAAAAAAAAAAAAAAAAAAAAAAAAAAAAAAAAAAAAAAAAAANAACCTTTAAAAAAAAAAAGCAAAATCAGTCTAATATTTCCAAATTTAGTTGTAGTTATTCACCGTTTGGCCAGACGGGCAAGCCATGTAAAATTAGCGTGCCATTCAACGTGTTAAACAGCATTTTAAAGTATTTGAAATGCAAAGGATTAAATTGTTTTATACTATTATTCAGATAGTTTTTTTTTCTCCTTTTAATTTAACATGTATTTATTATTGATGGCGTAATTTTTCACACTTCGCNAAAAAAAAAAAAAAAAAAAAAAAAAAAAAAAAAAAAAAAAAAAAAAAAAAAAAAAAAACTATTTTTAAAATTTAAGGCTTGGAAATAATGTGAGATTGAGAGTTATGCATTAATCTACCTCAACAAACAAAACGTTATAAATATTTGTTTCTCTCATATATTAATACAGTTAAATAAAAATAAATAAATAAAACGAAAAAAAAGGAGACAAAAAATATACTTTGCAGAGATGGCAACTTGCCCGGTTTGTAAAAAATATTTTCCAACGGTAGCGAATTTTAATTTATATTTAGTTTCGTATTTTTCAATTTAAGTAAATTTCATTTTAAGTAATCAAAATATCTTCTGAAATGTAGCTTTATGGGAGTAATCTCGTGGTGATACTTTTAAAGAGTAGGCGTAATTATCCATGTTCTACAGGTTTCACTTTTTAACTTGCTACCAATTTATTAAATTTTTTTTAAAAAGTGGACCAGTTGGTATCTCAGCCAACGCCTCCTATAACTGAAAGCATCCACATGATTTTTTTACAGGTAGTCCGATCAGACTACTGTGTAGGAAATCCATTTTACTGAACGAGTCATTTAATATAGAATATAGTTAAAATAAGAAAGTGGTAGCAAATATATGACTAAAAATTTATTTAATTTATGAATATTATTGGTTTGCCTTATTCACTTGTCAACCACTACAGATTCAATTCTCAAATATATATATAATAAATTTCTCTCAAATACTTCTATAAAAGGTTTTGAGTTCATGCGCACAATTGGTTCACTTTTTAAACAGTCTGCGCGGGCTACTTATAAGAGACCGAGTGGTGGCTTCTTGATGTAGGAGGTGATGACTCAGCAGAAATTTATGGTTAACTATTTGGAATATTGATTCCATTTTTTTCACTAAATTTAGTTGTATAATGATACATAAACATTGCTGCTAACCATTACGGATTATTCGTAGCATCTCATTGTTACATTTAAAGTGATTATAACATGTATTAATTTCTTATAATTTAGCAGATTTTTAAATTTTATGTATAATGATTTGGCAGTCAATCTTATTATTGATAAAAGTTTTCCGAATTTCTTATTATATTTTATATTTATTTTTAAAGTGGTAGCAAAATTTGTGCTTTCTTTTCAAATTACGAATTGATAAATTTTATTTAAGCTAATTTAGGTTAGCATTAAAAAGGAGAAAAAATTCAACATATGCAGTTAGAGGCTTTTGCGAATTATTTATGCTCTTGCATATTATATAATTAATAATGGTAGTGAACTAAAGCAGAATATTTTGAAACAAACATATTTAAGAAAGAAAATAAAATCAAAATTTAAGAACTTAAACATTCGTCTATGTGACCTTAAACAGGGTTCACAAGGTCAGGAATATTTTTTAAAGTAGTAACAAATGTGAAATATATATCCAGATGTTTTTAAATGATGTTTATCAATCTATATTATATAAAACGCTAATATGTACGTATGTATCAATAAAACCGATGATATTTCTTTTCTCGCGTTGACAACGGTTTTTTTAATTGATTGGCTTCGGCGCGCAAGAGCACGTAGTGAGCATCATATGGCTAATCTATATGATATAAAACGCTAATACGTTTTGATTCATAGGCTTCGGCGCGCAAGAGCACGTGGATAGCATCATATGTCTAATCGAGTGAATTCTCACCGAATTATCAAAAAAATTCTCACAAAATTATCTTCATCGAAGCCGATGCTTTACATCAGGCGTTCAGTACTATTTCATATTGTTTTACAACACATAGTTTTAGCCCTCTGGTGGGAAAGATTTTAAAGCAAAACTTACAACAGTTTTCTCAACAACTGAAATTTAGAATAGTGTGATTAAGAAAAATATGTGAACTGTTTGCAATATCAAATTAATATTGAAATGCACAGGTTTAGAATTTTCTACAGTGAAATGTTTTCGGAACTTCAGTGTTCAAAAAAGTATACAAAAGCTAGACGTTAAGAACGTATCCAATGAGCGAGCATCGGATTGCGAAGCAATCCGAAATGAACTGCGATAGCAGTTCCGGGGTTGGCGAGCGCCAGCGAGCAGAGGGCGAAGCCTCCTAGTAAATATTTAATTCAAAGGAAATATCTATGATATCAAAAAATAACTCCGGAATAATTTCGTAAATCACGAAATAAACATAAATATAAGCATTTTTAAGCAGTCTTGAAAAATCTTAGCTACCACTAATTAATTTTTTCTCATATTGTAGGAACCCTGTTATATGTGTCTTTTTGAATTGTGTTTAGGGAAGGACAAAATTCTTTTAACACGTTGAATGCCACGCTAATTTTACATGACTTGAACGTCAGACCACACGGTAAATAACTACAAACAAAATTTGCAAATATAGACAGATTTCGCTGGTTTATTAAAGGTTCTGAAAAAACACTTCTGAAAAAAGTGGGGAATTGTATATGCCTACGAATTGTTTAAAAATAGTAGTGGATAAAAATCTACTAAATTGAATTTATTAAACCAAGAACCAAGCTATGTTTTTGTTTTGCTATTTTATTTTTTATTCATTTTAACTGTTTTTCCACACCCCTACATATAAATGATTTGAAAGTTCATATGCAACGCCATTTGGTTCCTGCTCTTTCGTGGTGAAGCTTTAAAAATATTGGCAAAATTACGGAAAATTCTGAAAGCTTTGGTTTTTAGATGTCGATAAATATTTTGCAAAAAGCGTTACAGTTGGCAAGGCTCAGGGGACAGAGCGTTCGCCTTCCAATGAGGTGAACCGGGGTTCGATCCCGGCGATGGCTGGTCGATACGAATTCCGTATCTGGCTTGCACCGACCACAGTGCTGACGTGAAATATCCTCAGTTGGTGGACGGATCATGGGNACAGTTGGCAAGGCTCAGGGGATAGAGCGTTCGCCTTCCAATGAGGTGAACTGGGGTTCGATCCCGGCGATGGCTGGTCGATACGAATTCCGTATCTGGCTTGCACCGACCACAGTGCTGACGTGAAATATCCTGAGCTGGTAGACGGATCATGGGTTAGAATCCCCTTGCCGTCAGGCTAACCGTGGGAGGTTCTTGTGGTCTTCCTCTCCATGTAACGCAAATGCCGGTTAGTTCCGTCGAAAAGTCCTCCACGAAAGTATACTTCTCCCAATACTTGATCCAGGAGTTCCCTTGTCTTCTGGATTGGATTCAAATTACAAGGCTAAGGAGCTGAACATTAGTAGTCGTAAACCCGAAATTGGGTCGGCTGTTCAACGACGGTTATAAAATAAAATAAAATATATGACTCTTAGTTTTGTAAATTCGGTAAATAGGGTTTTTATTCACAACAATTCTAAATATTTCAAAAGCATATACATACATGCCAACTTTCATTCTCTCCGAGAATGGACTTATCAAGTGGTAATGTAACAATCACCGAAAAACAATCTTATTCATAAATATTATTATATTTTGACCAATTTGAAACTCGCCGTCGTTAAAAATATTATGCTTTTATATATTTGTTGTAATTATTTATATGTAGCGTTGGCAAATCTCATTTAAAATTGTTATTATAATTCAAAAAGTTTAATGGAATAACACAAGTTTTGCTACCACTTTAAATATGCAAATAAAATATTCCGGGAAAATCGAAAGAGATGACAGCTATGCTTATCTGATACTCTACTTTGTTACAGCTAAGAAGCCTTAAGCCTTTTAAAAAGTTGAAAATCTGCAAAATTTAGTTCGTAGTTCTCTACCGTTTTTTAATAAATTTTGTCGAATCCGGAGCAGTTGGCATCTCTGAATATGCCACTTGCAAAGAACCCTGTTTCATTTGACAAGAGAATGATGCTAGGTCGCTTTATGCCAGGTTCATGTTATAATGTATGATATATGGTTCAATCAATTTGATATAAAGTTACATACTTTTCCAAGTACTATATGAGAAAATCTCAACATTTCATATAAGAGTCCTCTTTGTTTATGTCCTCTTGTGAGATTTTTTTCCCCTTTTTTGTGCGAAATTAATGAAAATTCTAAAAGTTTTTACTTTAATATTTAACCACTCAATAAAATATTTCGTTGAAAGCAACGCAGTTGGCGTCCATATTTCAAGCGATAATACGACAGAGCTGCCAATCCAGAAGCTCTAGCTCACATTATTTCAAGTGAAAAGGTTCTCAGTAAGCAGAGATGCCAACCAAAAATACATCATTTAATTAATAAAAACAAGCTACAGACATGCCAACTTGCTCCGGACAGCAAATATATATTTTAAAGTGGTAGTTTATCAATTGTGATTCTTGGTTTAATAAATTCAATTTAGTAGATTTTTATCATCCACTATTTCTAAATAATTCGTAGGCTTATATAATTCACCACTTTGTAGTACATATGTCATGCTACACCTTTTAAAAGCAAGCAAAAATAGTGAAATGTTTGCGAAATTTACTTTATAGTTATTTACCGTTTTTTTAATTATTTTGGCGTGTCCGGAGCAGTTGGCATCTCTGAGTAAGGTCTTTTCTAGTAAGTAAAGTTCTTAAAATTTCGCCATCACCTGAAGACTATATTGCTTGCGTCCCGCAGTGGACTGATCGTTAAGACACGGTTCCCAGCAGATCACCGAAGTCAAGCATCACTGGCTGCGGTCAGTGTGCGGGTGGGTGACCACTTGGATCAGTCTACGTAGGGACAGCGGGTGTGCGGTATTGGTCCTCGTTGAACTGTTCCACCGTAACGTGATCGACTTCGTGTGCAGGTCGTCGGGCTACCGAAGCGGGGGTGCCATCCCCTCCGTAGAGGATCAAAATTGTGATGGCATATCTTCGGATCATCCTCCGGGATGTTTCCCAGACCGTCGCCAATAGTCCATTGTGCAGCTCTAGTGCGACGTAAATTAACTACAACAATAACAACAATATTGCTTGCTTTTTTATACATTTTATGTACATGTTTTAATTATTTATGCATTGTGTCAAGAAATCTTTTTGAATAAAATGTTAAAACGTTTAACGTAAATGTTTTGAATAAAATGTCTGCTACCACTTCAAATGTATGAGAAAAATCTCTGGCTGAAAATTGAATACGTTGGCAGGTCTGTTGGTAGTATTTCAACCGCCTTTTCACTTACCACTTGGAAATTCATACTCAGAATGATTGAAAGTCGACGGTAATGCATAAAACAGGAATGGACAGGCGGCTAATAATGTAAAATTGGTGGAAACTCAATTCATTTTAGTTTATTTATTATCGCTGTTATTATTCAATCGTAACTACCACTGTGATTTACATTTCAAACTATTCATATTTGCAGCTAAGACATTTGTTTTTGCTGCGTCTACATCTGGTAATAAACTGAACAAACTTAGCTAGGAGAAATAGCTATGTTTAATGTCTTTTAATAAAATTTTGAATCTTCTGTCGCCCGTGGTAAGTCTCTTAAAGCAAGACATTATACCTACAGGGATCAGGGTTAGTTCATTCCGCTCTTTGAGCTGAAGCTGCGATTTTTCTCCTCATGACGTCACTGTATACACAGATCTCGGAGATCGCTAGTTGAGATATTATGATAACTTTGCATCTTACTCTCTGTAAAAAAAAAAAAAAAAAA
>NC_092212.1:29262237-29265826 GCF_043381705.1 Parasteatoda tepidariorum | reverse complement strand
ACTGATCGTTAAGACACCGTTCCCAGCAGATCACCGAAGTCAAGCATCACTGGCTGCGGTCAGTGTGTGGGTGGGTGACCACTTGGATCAGTCTGCGTAGGAGGGTGTGCGGTATTGGTCCTCGTTAAACTGTTCTACCGTAAAGTGCTCGACTTCGCGTGCAGGTCGTCGGACTACCGAAGCGGGGGTGCCATCCCCTCTGCGGAGGATCAAAATTGTGATGGCATGTCTTCGGATCATCCTCAGGGATGTTTCCCAGACCATCGCCAATAGCCCATTGTGCAGCTCTAGTCCGACGTAAATGAACAAATCAATCAACTCTCTGTAAAAATAAGTTAAGCATTTTCTGGTTATTAGATTTCAAACTTTACATAACTAGCACATTATTTCTGTTCATAAACATAGTTCAAAAAAAACCTTCCATCAAATATTAAAAAAATACCAATTTAAACTTATAAAAATATTTTACTAGTTGGCGAAAATTACACTATAAATACTTTATTTTAAAAAGTTCAGTTTCAACTTTACTTATTAAGCAAAGCATATATCGACACTTTTTTTTGTCTACATAACCTTTGACAATTATACGTAGGGTTAAGTTTAGAACCTTGATTTTAAAATATGCCATTAGTGCCACTCCCTCAACTAGTTCTAATTTAAATAGCGTAACTAGTTCCCAGACAGTAAATCAAGCAGAAGTAAATAAATGCACGATACCGTTAATAGCAATTTGTTCATGCTTAATCATTAGGAAACATCAACCTTAAACGCTAATTACTGAAACAAAATAATAATTTAGGCTCATAATGATATTTGAAATTTTACAATAGTTTATAGATATTTAAATTTAAGATAATATAATTTATAGATATTTAATTTTAGGAGAATATAATTAAAAAAAATCATAAATATTTAGAATAACTTCATTAAAAAATATGCTATGAAATTAGGAGAATTTTAACTATATACTATACTTTGTATTTACGCTTTAATTTTCTTTGACTTTATCCATTTTTAATTTTTTCGCCTGCCTTTCTTTTTGAAGTAACGAGGCGGTTTCTATTTAGATAGTGAATTTTTAGAAAGGTTCTTAACAATAGAATAAACGCATTGCTGTTTTATATAAACCGTGTCATTTCGTTTGCAATTCGTTGAATCCATTCTTTACATAGTTGTTCATTTACTTCAGGAAACACTTGGAAAATTATTATTTTTCCTTTTGTGTTTCTATCAGAATTTTTGTAAGTTGCAATCGCGCCAACTGGCATTTTATTAATAGTTTTAAATTTTTGTAAATTCACTGCAGTAAACTGAGGAAAATCATTTTATAAAACAACAAATGTCTTGGAATATGTCACAAAAACGAATGCTCCAATATTAGTTAGAGCTAGTTAGACCGATCGCTCCGTTCTTGAAGTAAAAGTGCAAGCCTCGCGCCACAGTGACGTCACTGGAGAAAATCGGAGGTTTGACGCGGCGAGAGTTTATTTAAAGGAGTGAACCAGCCCTTCTATTCTCTTAGCCCTGTACAGAGATGCCAGCTGATCCACTTTCTGCAAAAGTTTTAATAAATTGGTAGCGAATTAAACAGTCCCGCAGTGGACTGATCGTTAAGACAATCACTGACTGCTGCAGTCAGTGAGCGAGTGGATGAGCACTTGGATCAGTCTGCGAAGGGCCCGAGGGTGTGCGGTATTGGTCTTCGTTCTACCGAAAAGAGATTGACTTCGCGCAAGTCGTCGGGCTATCGAAGCAGGAGAGCCACCCCCTCTGCAGTGAATCAAAATTGTGATGGCATGTCCTCGGATTCTTCTCAGTGATATTTCCCAGACCGTCGCCAATAGCCCATTGTGCAGCATTAGTGCGACGCAAATGAACTACAACAACAGCAATCAATTTAAACTGCAATAAAATTAGATTTTTAAAAGAAAAATCTAAAAACTGAGAAACGTGTAGTTTTAAATTACTTACTCAAAACCACAATCCGCAGCATTTCATTACTTTTAAGTATTGAGGTTAAATTTCATCGAAGTTTTAAAAATTATCAAGCGCTGCTTCTCCTAATCTAATGAAGCAAACTCTTCATTTTCTACCCTTTTTGAAAGGTATTGTGCTGTCTAATAATACTGTATAATCGGAAGTTCATCAAGTACAAAAAAAAGAAGAAAAAAAATCGTGAAAGCACTTATTAAAAACTTAACCTAGAATCCAAGATGGCGCGTGTAAAGATCTTTTAACAATTAACCTCTCTCTTAACCTAACTATTAACTTACCTCTTAGGTAGCAGTTTTGAAATCGGGTAAAAACTGAGAATAATGGAGTATTTCTTTCAAATTATATTATTTTGAGCACTAATATGTAAGTTCAGAAATCCTCGTTTTTTAAAATCGTAGCTAGTTATCATGTTTATTAAGGCCGACGAAATTTAAAAACGATTTACTTACAAAAACGTTATTCCAGTACAATTTAAAATACTGCAGAGAATTCGAATTTCCGAAGTTTACCAGCTCTGAAGGTTGCTGCATTTGGGGGTAGGTGTATTCGTATTTTGTCACATCTCTTAAAATTACTTAACACGTTGAGCGTCACGCTAATTTTACATGTCCAGCCAGTCAGGCCCACAACGGTAAACAACTACAATCTAAAGTTGCAAATATTAGACGAATTTTGCTAGCTTTTACAAAGTTTTAACACGAAACATTGAAAAATAAGGGGTCAATTATATAAGCCTACGAATTTCTTAGAAATAGTGGTGGATAAAAGCTTAGTAAATTTAATTTATTAAACCAAGAATCACAATAATTGAGTAAATTTTGAATAAATTTTCTGCAATTCCATAAAAGAGTGTAAATTTTATAGTTCTATATCATGTTATACACTGTCAGTCAGCTGTTTTTCACGGCCTAAGTGAAAGGTCAGTGTCAGCCACCGGTGATTGACGATGCCTAATTGTAATTTCAGTGTCAGCCACCGGTGGTTGACGCGGCCTAAATGTAATTTCAGCGTCAGCCACAGGTGGCTGACGCGGCCTAAATGGAAAGTCCAGTGTCAGCCACCAGTGGCTGACGCGGAGCTCAACGTGTTAAGCAAATAAAAATACTTACACTCAAATTATAAATCTCATTCCCCAAAGTTATTATAAATCCCGATTCATTTCTTAATTTCACAAACAAAACAGATTAGATATTGAGATACATTTTATAGGAAAATTAAATTCGACCCGATTAAATAAATAAATTAAATAAATAAAATTCTAAATATGTAAATTTATACCAAGCTCACATTTTTTTCCCCTCAGTAACTGTCCATAATTATGTTCTGTATTTATAAAAGTTATCTGAATAAGCAAATCATAATCGAAAGAATAAGGAACAGCATAAGGTAATTTTCCCATCATTTCTTAGTGAACAGATTATGAAATAGCTTGCAAATCTGAATTTTGTGAACTTTCGATTAAGCCCGGCTAGCTCAGTCGGTAGAGCACGAGACTCTTAATCTCGGGGTCGTGGGTTCGAGCCCCACGTTGGGCGTGATTTTTGTTTTGTCGATGGAAAATAATCGTTGTGAAATTGTAGATACTTTCCTTCCT
>NC_092212.1:29258513-29262208 GCF_043381705.1 Parasteatoda tepidariorum | reverse complement strand
AAAATTTTTTTTTTTTTTTTTTTTTTTTTTTTTTTTTGTGTGATTTCTTAGACGAAAGAGTAAATTTCGTTGCTTACAAATTTTTTCTTTAAAAAAAGTTATTTCGATTTTGTTTTATGAATAAATATGTTTTATTTCAATAGTGCAATAAAAAATATAGAATCAAGAAAAAAAAATGCCGGTTGAAAATTTAAAAATAATTTTATTAATTAATTAATATGAAATAAAATATAATAATAATAAAGTTATAAAAAATCCCTTTTGATGTCCGCCAGATCTATGTTATCACAAAAAAAATTTTGTCATTTTTTTTTACTTAAAGAACAGGCTGGACATGTACTTTTTTTATCATCACAAATTATGAGGGAAAATTGACATTAATATTTTTGGACATTGTAACAAAATTAAATTTTAAATTTTGTTTTTCGCCTAGTTAAAAAATTTTATTTAACAAATGCAAATATGAAAGTTAAATACATATACTATATCATATTTTAGTAGCTCCTACAAACGTTTCAAAAACAGGTACTTCAATTTCTGCTAATTTAGAACCTTCGTTGAATTTAAAAATGTTGAGTGCTTTTGACAGCTATAATATTGAACTGGTATTAAAAAGAAACGTTCCTACGACGAGACACACAAAGCATTAGCTGAGCTGAAAATAGAAAGAAAAAAAATCAAAAGATAAAAATATTATGTGTGTTTCATTCGAAAATATAATTTTAGGCGGGGTAAACGTTTATACAATTTAAATACAGAGGACGGGGCCCACAAATGTTTGATGTGGGAAAAAGATAGCCAAAAAGCTTTTTTTGGAAGGCCATAACAATTCTTTGAAATGCTTTTACTACTTAAATATCAGCATGAACTTACACTTTTTCATCATTGTAAAATGCAATGAACATTAATTCCTTGAATTACTTTTGACCCAATGATCAAATTTTTGCGTACTAAAACTCAATCTTAATGGTTCGAACGTTTGACCTAAAATATGCTAATTAGTTTGTACGAACGATATTTTAAAGCATTGTGCAATCGATATTTTAAAGCATTATGTAAACGATATTTTAAGGCATGAAACGATATTTTAAAGTATTGTGCAAACGATATTTTAAAATATTGTGCAAACGTTATTTTAAAGTATGATATTTTAAAGTATTGTTCACACGATATTTTAAAGTAGTAAAGTATGAGACAAAAACACACCTTTTCTTAGTAAACATACTTTTTTTTACGACGGATACAAATAAAAAAATGGTGGAACTCTCAAAATATAGGGGGTAAAAGTTATCTGGAAGATATGATCCCAATAGCTATGTCTGAAAAGTGGTCAAATAGTTTTTGACAAAGTGAATTTTGAAAAGGTCATTAATTTGAAATTTGATTTTTCAGAAATCATTTAGCCGATTTCATTCAAGTCTTGCAATTTATCACATAAAAATACTTTCTTTAAAATTATGTAAATATTTGTGTACCTTACAATTCAAAACTTTTCAAACTATTATTAATAAATTAATAAAAAATAATAAATTAGTATCAAAAATTTTTTTTTGCAAAAAGTTGTCTTTGGGTAAGCGAATTTTATGACTTTAAGCAAAAACTTTTCAATTCGCTTAAAAAATTGTTGAGATATGGCGAAATATGCAAAAATTAAAATAGCTCTCCTAAAAAACTACTAAGGCTATGTATTGTAATTGAATTAAATACGAATTTATTAGATGCTAATATCTTAACTTATTTATAATGAATGACGAATTTATTAGATATCAAGGTTATTTCTGAGTAGTTATTAAAAATTTACGATAAACACTCATGTGAAACATGCATTTACAGAAAAATAATTTAACGATGAAAATAACTTCTATCAATAAACTTAAAACAAGCAGAAGTAATTAAGAATTAAATTTTTAAAAATAAGAATACCCGTCTGTATTCAGTATAATCCTGAATTATCTAATCACAATTTTGATTTTCAGTTTAATTTTTACAAAAAGAATTAAAAAGTTTTTTTTACAAAATCACAATTTTTAAATTTTTACAAAGAGTTAAAAAAAAAGGAAAAGTTGGACAATAAATTAAAAGCATATATATAAAAAAATTATTATATCCTTTCAAATTTAAAAAAACTAATAACTTAAAACTAATAACATAAAACTTCAGTAAATCTGAAATATCTTATTTTTAATTTCCAGTCCTGTTTTTACTAGCTTATAGCAAAAGACAATATGTCGGAAATGAATAGAAACTATTAATTTAAAACTCAACAGATTAATAAATTTTAATCTATTTAAATTCTGGAGGTATTGCGATAAAACAAAATCATTATAATAATTTAGTCAGGAGAAAAAAAAATTCGTAATACCCTGGAAAAACTCGTTTCAGGGAGTTGATAATTCTGATTGCTTAAAAAACGAATAGAAATTTCAATTTACAGACTTTTCAATACACATGTCCTCACTATTTCCAACTCCCATTTCACAATAAAACCTTTCATCGTGAAATTTAATTTTCTTTTTCGCGCTCATCTATTATCATTTTTTTTCCCGGATCAAAATTGTCTCCCGTTTCGACACCCTCTACTATCCATTTTTTGTTCCTTCATTCTATCCGCCATCAGAATAGCTCTCGAAAATCGAGGCAGGGAGAAATCTGCAATTAGAGGGGGATTACCCGAGCAGCTTTTCCCTATTACTGAGGGGGATGGGGGGTACTTATGAGAACGTACTTTTCCGAATGAGTGAAGAGGATTTTGGGGGAAATCAGAGAAATGGCTACCATGAACGCTTTTTCTTTCTTTTTTTCTGCACATATGAGAGGTAACACAGGTGCAAGGGTTTAAGGATGCTTCCAGAACTTGGCTCTTCAATTTCAGTCCTATAGAATCAAGATGTAGATGCTCTTTTGATACTTATTGTCCCCATTTCTATTTTCCCAACAACTGCACTTTTTACCACAGTTCGATGAAACAAAACAATTCCTAATCTCTAGATTTGATGCTAAAAATTTACCTAATCTGGTAAGCTTTGTAAAAATTGAAAGACGGCGCTTCAAAAAAGTGCTTGCTCTCTGAAACAATAATTGTTACAAAGACGTTACCGATGTTGACAAACTCTGTTTTTTTTCTTTCTTTACATGACTATCATGGATTATTATTTCGTTGAATTGTGAATCTGTTCCAAAAGTACATGTTACTTGTTATGATGCTGTGCAACTACATACGTAGATGAGCTGTTGTGTACCATGGAGAGACTACTACCGATTCACCGTAGTTTCAGAAAATACTTTAATACATTAGAATTAACCCTTTAACGGGCCCTTTATTTCTAGTAAAGGTAAATTAAAGTATTTTTGGAATTAAAACTGTTTTAAGAACAGTAATTGATATAAAAAAGAAAAAACTCATTTATTTTATAAAAATGCCATTTTTTGGTGGTGAATATATTTAACATGACCTATTAGGAACTTACTGACTTTCATTTTTCTTTATTTATAAAATAAATTCCTTAAATGCTACAAACTTCAAAAGGAATTATGTATTTTATAACTTTTATACGTTTTTTAAAAGTGACAAATGGTTACCAATTTTATTCAAACTCACTTCAAGAAAGCTGAAGTTATTGAAAAATGGAAACCTAAATTAAAAGTGGTAAAACGTGGTGGTAAGTATACTTACCACGGCCTTCAAAAGGGTTAAA